>NC_133783.1:28898847-28922717 GCF_003597395.2 Chelonoidis abingdonii
CGGGCTTCGCCCGCCCACCCCCTGGGATGCCAATAGGCTAATATACCTGTTTCTCAATACTTTACTGTAGCCATCTGGCCTTGCCCCATCACAAAGGATGTTTACCTTACCACTATAGGCATCCTATCTGTAAGGCCATTCATTTGTGAGAGAATATATTTTTAATATTGAAAATATTTTTTTCTGAATTAATCTTTTTATGGTTCTAGATTATAAGGATGACTCTAGATGGGCTTCATTTATAAGCTGACCTGAGCAGTTGTGAAGGTTGTTTAGTCCCTTTATACCTTTCATCTTGCCCCATAACTTAGAAATACAAATGGTAATTCAAAAGTTTCAAAATAAATACATTTTGTAGTTGGCAGATGGTGACAAATTCTTCTTATCTTAGAAGCTTTTACGGCCAAATTTTCAAAAAGAGTATGCACTAAACTTCATTTATGGGTTTCAAGCACTAATCCCTGGATGTACAAAGTTAGCTAGCTAGACTTAAAATGCTGGGATATTGCCTGAGCTCAGCATCCTGCCAGTTTACTGCCACTGTAAATGTTGCACAAATGGTTGCCTGTGCAAGTTTGGTAATTGGTGCATGTTAGAGTCATACAATTTAAAGCCATAAGGGACCACCACCAATAACAGCCAACTAACACACACACACACACACAAAAACAGCTGAAATTATACCAAAGAATTATAGCCCACAGGACATTTGACTATTATAGCCACAGGCAGACAATAGGAGGCAACAAGGTGGTCCAATGCCTGTGGTCCTCACAATGGTAGGGAAATTAATGAGAGCATAAGAAAAGCCATACTGGGTCAGACCAATGGACCATCTAGCCCTGTATCCTGTCTTTGACAGTGGCCAGTGCCAAATGCTTCAAAGGAAACAGAAGAGGGTAATTTTGAGTGATCCATCCCCAGTCCCAGTTTCCGATACTTGGAGGTTTAGGAAAACCAACAGCATGGAGTTAAATCCATGACCATCTTGGCTAATATCCAGTGGGAGCTGTCCTCCATAAATTTATCTAATTCTATTCTAAGCCAGTTATAATGTTGGCCTTCACAACATCCCATGGCAATGAGTTCCACTGGTTGACTTTGTGTTATGTGACATTCTTACCTATGTTTGTTTTAAACCTACAGCCTATTAATTTAATCAAGAGACCCTAAGTTCTTGTCTTTCTCTTCATTACTCAAGATTTTATAGACCTATGTCATATTCCCCCACCCCCAGTCATTTCGTTTCTAAGATGAACAGTCACTGTCTTGTTAATCTCTCCTCATATGTAAGCTGTTCAATACCCCTAATCATTTTGTTTCCCTTCTATGCTCCTTGTCTAACTCTAATGTACCTTTTTTGTGATGGGGCAGCCCAGACCTGCATGCAGTGTTCAGGGTGTGACTGTACCATGGATTTACATGGTGGCATTATGATGGTTTCTGTTGTATTAGCTATACCTTTCCTAATGAGTCCAAAAAGTCAGTTAGCTGTGTTGTCTGCTGCTGCACATTGAGCAGATGTTGCTAGAGAACTACCTGCAATGAGTCCAAGATCTCTGTCTTGAGCGGTAACAGCTAATTGAAAGTCTGTCAATTTGTCTACATATCTGGGATTATTTGTTTCCAATGTGCATTACTTTGCAGTTACCAACACTGCATTTCTGCCATGTTGTTGCCCAGTATTCGATTTTTGTGATATCTTTGTAGTCAGATTTGGACTTAATACTCTTGAGTAACATCGTATTGTCTGCACACTGCCACCTCACTGTTGAACACCCATTTCCCGCCCCGCTTTTCTAGGTCATTTACAGATGAGTTGAACTGTACAGCTCTTTGGGAAACCCTGCTATTTACCACGTTCCATTGTGAAAGGTAACAATTTATTTCTTCCCTTCATTACTGATCCATGAGAGGATCTTCATGCTTATCCCATGACTGCTTACTTTGCTTAAGAGCCTTTGCTGTAGTATCTTGTCAAAGACTTTCTGAAAGTCTGAGTATGCTATAGCAATTGGATCATCCTAGCACACATGCATGCTGACATCCTCAAAGAATTTTAATAAATTGATGAGGCCAGATTTCCCTTTACAAAAGCTGTGTTCACTCTTCCCCAACCTACTGTGTTCATCTGTGTGCCCGATAATTTTGTTTTTTACATGTCACCCAGTTTGCCTTGTGCTGAAGTTAGGCTTACTGGCCTGTAATTGCAAGGATCAGCTCTGGAGCCTTTTTTAAAAAGTGGTGTTACATTAGTTATCCTCCAGTCTTCTGATACAGTGTTTTTTGTATTTTTTGCTACTGACTCTTTAAATTATTTTTGGCCTGCTTAATTATACTTCTTTCACTTGACTTGCCAAAGTTTATGCTTCTTTCTATTTTCTTCAGTAGGATTTGACTTTCACTTTTTAAAGGACACCTTTTTACCTCTAGCTGCCTCTACTGGTTAGCCGTGGTGGCTTTTTAAATTTTTGATACTTATTTTGGTCCTCTTGCCTTTTTTTTTTTTTTTTTTAATTATTTGGGATATACATTTAGTTTGAGCTTCTACTATAGTGTTTTTAAATAGTCTCCATGTAGTTTGCAGGCATTTCATCCCTGTGATTGTTCCTTTTAATTTCCATGTAGCTAGCTTCCTTATTTTTGAAGTCAAATGCTACTGTGGAGAGTTTCTTTGGCATTCCCTTCTCCCCCTACAAGGATGTTAAAATTAATTACACGACGGTAGCAGTTCAACTATAGTTACCTCTTGGATCAGTTCCTGTGTTGCACTTAGACCTAAATCAAGAATGGCCTCCCCTTGTGAGTTCCAGGACGAGCTGCTCCAAAAAGCAGCCATTTATTGTGTCTAGAATTTGTATCTCTGCATCATGTCCTGAGGTGACATTTACCTAGTCAATATTGAGGATAGTTGAAATCCCCTATTCTTATTGTGTTTTCTGCCTTTGGAGCCTCTTTAGCCTCCCTGCGCATTTCAAAATCACTGTCACCACCCTTGTCAGCAGTAATTTCCTAAGGCTGTACTCTCATTGTTCAAGCATGGAATTTCTATACACAGAGATTTTATAGTAAAATTTGATTTATTTAAGAAGTTTACTTTGACTCTATGCTGTCTTTCACATACAGTGTCATTCCCCTACCAGTGTGACCTACTTTGTCATTCTTATATATTTTGTACCCTGATATTGCCACATTCCATAGATTATCCTTATTCCACCAATTTTCTGTGATACTGATTATGTCAATATCCTCTTTTAATGCCAGGCATTCTAGTTCACCCATCTTAGTATTAGACCTCTAGCATTTGCATCTCAGCACTTGTATATTTTGTCAATATTCAGTTGCTTCCCTTCATGTGTTATGTTTAAATAGGACTCTTCTGTTTAACTGTTCCTCACTAGCTTCTGTGTGTACTATACCAACTGTCCAATGGGAGCTGCTGGAAGCGGCGGCCAGTAAGTCCCTCAGCTCGTGCAGCTTCCAGCAGCTCTCATTGGCCTGGAGCAGTGATCTGCGGCCAGTGAGAGCCATGATTGGCCAAACCTGCGGATGGGGCAGGTAAACACACTGGCTCGGCCCGCCAGGGGCTTTCCCTACACAAGTGGCAACCCCTGTTTGAGAAACCCTGATCTATATGAGGATATACAGTTCTCCCTTTAATAAATTCATCCCTAAAGGATGTCTCCTCCTGAACCATGTGCTTCTCCATACCTGTTGGCTACCATGGATCCCCTGGATTTTAATCTCTCACCTAGCAGCCTAAATTTGGCCTGCAGGACTTCCTTTTTACTCTTCATTGGTGCCTAGGTGTACCACAACCACTAGCTCCTCCCCAGTACTCCACATAACTCTATCTAAATATCTTGTGAGACCTGCAACCTTTGCATACGGCAGACCCAACTAGCTATATTTTTAATAATCATATTAACACTATTACCTGTTTTTTCTGAGAAACTGGTGTTCTCTCCCCAGGAGGGGTATCCTCAGTGTAAGAAGATACCATGATATGTGGAAGGAGGGTCCCAACTATTGTTTTTTTCCCTTCCTCTCCACCTTCATGTTCTATTCCCTGAGACTTCCATCCTCCTTAAAAGCACAGAGGTGGTCAGACTGGGGGGTGGTATTGTTCTGTTGTGTCCCTGACAGTCACTTCTATGTACCTTTCTGTCTCTCTTAGTTCCTTCAGTTACACCACTCTGGTTTCAAGAGCCCACATTGTGTCTTTGAGGGCTATGAACTGCCTACAGTCAGTGCATGCACACATACACCACCAGCCCACCAGGCAGATAATTGTACATACTGCATTCAGTGCAATAAACTGGATTGTCCCCAGTCTGCTGTTGGACCTCAGCCTTCATTATTTTTCACTATTTCTTTTCTTTTCTTTCAGGGGGTGGTGGTTATTGGCCTACATTTAGAAGTATGGTTGTTAGGTGTACATGCCTCTCATACTCCCTCACAAAATTCTGCTATTTGCTAGCTCATCTGGTTGCTTAGGGGTTGGCTTTTTAAACCCCTATTCTCCCTCAGTTAGCCTTGTCCCCTGTGAAATATACCCACGTAATCCCAACAATTGGCACATACGGAAAGGGAATAGAGGAAGGCAAGAAAACTCCAGGGTCACTAACTCCAGGGTCACTACCTATCAGACCTGTGAGAAATGTCCTTACTGACCCCATAAATGGTGAGCAATTAGACCTTGATTATGTGAGCAAGAACCAGCGAGCCAAGCATCTGAGAGAAAGAGAATGCTCACTACCTCCTCAAAGCTCCATCTACATTCACCATTCAAGGGGACTGTTTTCGGTGTTCTAAAGGAACACTTAGAAACTAATTTACATATATGGCTTGAATTTCTCGTTTTTCCCCTAAGGTGAATAGGACCTGCATTATTTAGAAAATATTGATAAATGTTATTTTTTTTTACTAACAGGAAACTGATGCAATTTATCAGATGGATTTTGATACTACCTATTTATTAAAAGAACAGTTGATGAATTAAAAATACATCTTCCTTTATTATTGTAAGATAGATCATTTCAGTGGTTTAACCCTGTGAACTTGTAGTGGTGATGCAGTTCATTAAATGATAAATAAGTGTTGATCAATATGTCTGACTGCCTTAGGACTAGAATCAGCCAATTCATTTCTATAATGACATGAGCAAAACTTCCTTGATTGCTCATACTGTGACAACCGTAACATAATGCATTTTTTTCTGACACTGATTAATGATTGTACTTTTCTAACATAAGCTATAAATAATTGTTTATTTTTCTGACCCCAGAAATGAGTAGCATATGCCTTATGGGACATTTATCGGCTATCCAAATGGATATCCATTGTCTTGCAATGCCAGTTTGGCTCGCAGCATAAACTGTAGCAGCTGAAGGTTTGCTCTAACTTATGCACAGGTATCTTGGTGCATTCCCTAAAAGTCATCCCAGCAGCCAAATTATACACAAACTGCAGCCATTCCCTGAAACAAAATAAGCAGACAGAGCACAACACCATAATTGCCACTCAAGGGATGTATCAGAGCTTATTTTGCAGAGACCAATAGGAAAGCTCCTCAGTAATACCTAATCTTGTTGCATTAGTCAATGGTAGTTTTACTGTTGACTTCAGTGGAAGCAGGATGGGGCACTGAGGAAGATTAATGCCAGGCAAGTAGCTAGCCCCATCGGGAGCAAGGCATAAAAAGCAAAAGTAACCTTCAGAGGCTACCACAAAAAGAAAAGGCCTATGGAGGTCACCCAGCTAATCCAAGGCTAAAATAGGCTCAAGTCAGGAATGCCACTTTAATATTAAAATAAATATTCTTACAAGTAGTACCTGGTCAACAATCCTCCCAGCTAGGGTAGCATTGCATTTGAGAAATGGAGGCGGTGCATAGAGCTGATGAGCAGCACTACTAGGCTACTTGTTTGTTCTACCTTGTACTGCCTGTTGAGAGAGAAAAGCCAGTTGCCTAGTAAGCTACCCGCTCTACAGTCATGAATTTTTACAATATTTGTCTGTTTACATTATTTTACGAGGGGACCTCATATCAGGAGTGGCTGCCAGTGTGGAATCCCTTGATTTGTTATTAACTGTAGCAAGTTTTGAAATGCATTTGAAAGTTTGTGTTTCAGTGGGAGGGCACTTCTGCTGTACGCTGGGACTTGCCCCATTTGCAAAAATCAAAATGGCAATCAACTTTCTTAAGACAAAGGACAAGCTTCCATTTTGCCAAGTCAAATTGCTTCTCCATGCTCCACTGAATTGCTTAAGGAACAAAAAATAACATTATTGTCTAATATGGCAAGGCAAGCAGGGTGAACAACCCTGTGCAGCACAACCAAGATAAGGCTTGCTCTCTCCAGCAGAGAACATAGATTTGCCATATATCTAATTCCGATTATCAGGACACATGACAAAAGCAAGCTGAGGAGTTGTCTCTGTTTGTAATGGTAATCAAAAACCTGGTAAGTGCCTGTTCCAGACTATTTCAGCGTGCAGAAGAATCAACTGCCAGTTCAGATATTAAAGGGGTTCAGTCAGAGGTTTTAAAAGGATTTTTCAAGCACTGGAGAAAGAGGCTAGAATTCTAGATGCAAGGGACAACTTGCAGCTATTAATTTGCAGCCCTAGCCCCTGTACAGAAAAGAACTTTTCTGTCTCTTGTTAATGGCTGTTGTTAAAGGGTTTGCACAATACCAAAGAGGTATCTACTGAGACTGTATTTTTGCATGTATTGGAAAATCTTTATATATATATGTGTCTGCCTGTGTGTAAGTAAATAAGTATCACAAAAGGAAAGTAATTATATTTTATAATAATTGCATATATTCATTATGTGTAGTATCTAGTGTGTACTACTTTTTAATATTACATCAGTGAACTCTAGCTTTGCTCACCTTGATCAATTAGACTAGATGTGTGTTTTTGTGTGTAGTTTCAACTGGCTATTTCTTATTCCTTTATTAACGTGAGTTGTGATAAATTTCTTAGATGTTGTAGCTAGGGCACTTAATACGAAGACAAGTATAAGCACAATACATAGAATAGTTAACTGAGGCTCATTAAAAGACAAAACAAACACAAATTATACTTGAAAAAAATATTCTAAATTTACCATTGAAGAAATAATGTCTCCCCTCAGAGGCATGCACTAAACATTGGTAGGCCTGGGGAAATGCTTGTTAGCCATTGAGTAAAATATATTCTCAATGTATAATGCAATTGGGAGCTTTGTGCATTCAAGGCAGGGATCTAACCCTTCATTGGTATTTTGTTACTGTAATAACTATGTCCCTGATTCTACCACTCTAACTCACTGAGTAGTACCTTAGCAAAGGGCAGACTGTGTGATACACTTAGGCCTGGTCTACACTAGGGGGGGATCGATCTAAGATACGCAACTTCAGCTACGAGAATAGCATAGCTGAAGTTGATGTATCTTTGATTGAATTAAAATTACTTACTTCACATCCTAACAGCACGCCATGCTCCCCCGTCAACTTTGCTTCCGCCTCTCACCGAGCTGGAGTTCAGCAGTCGACAGAAAAGCAATCGGGGATCGATTTATCACATCTACACTACACGCGATAAATCGATCCCTGATACATTGATCACTACCTGCTGATCCAGCGGGTAGTGTAAACATACCCTTAGTCACATTAAGCAGTACCCTTAGTCACATTAAGCAGTACTACACATGAACTCCCATTGCAACCTATCAAACTACTCAGGAAAGTAACACACTACTCAGTGTGACTAATGGTATTACTATCAAAACCCATATGAGCAGCTCTGTTGACTTCAATGTGATGACTTGGGTAATAAGGTATTTTTCCTAGTGAATATGGGTGGCAGAATCAGTCCCTATGTGTTTAGCTCTTTCATGGTTAATCTCACTTTATCCAATACATATTAAATTAATGTTTTGGATTTTACTTAATCTCTGTGCTGCAAGCCAACAGGAGAAACTAGACTTTTGCAAGATTATTTTTAATATCTAAGTGAAAATCTACTATACTAGGTGATAAAAGCCACCTAGGGCAATTTTATTAAGTTTCATTATTTAATTAGATTAGTTTTTGACAGGTAAGAATAATACTTTTTATATATTACATTTTATAAATTAGATCTAGACAATCTCTCTCTCAAAGCTGCTGTAGCCATGCAAGAACAGTTGTTAAATACAAAGTTAGAATTAAGTCCTGATAAACTAAGGGGCTTTCTTAATTAGAAAGTATGGTACATTTTTAAAAATTATTAAATATTAAACTCTCTGGTGTTCCTTCTGATTCATTATGATAGGACATCAGAAACACAGTATGCTATTGCCAAGGAGAAGGTTAATAAAGTGTTGGATAATACCATAATTTGATTAATCTCTGCAGTTCAGATTTGTTTTTAAATCATAAGCATTCAGCAATAAGAATGCATTAAACCACAAAATTTAATATCTTCAGACTAACTGCAGGTACTCAGTATCTATGTCTGCTGTGTTTGTTTTATTTTACTGACAAGCACACTTCCTTCCTTTGTTGAGTAGTTGCATTACCCACTCCCAAAAAAATCCAAAATTTGTGACCATGTGTTCAGTGATGCTGCAAGGGTATAAATTAATTGAAAAAGAGGCCTGAAATATTTCATTGTATGTCTGCACTGCAATTAAAAACCCATTGCAGGTACATGCCAGCTGACTTGGACTTGTAGTGCTTGGGCTAAAGGGCTGTTTAATTGAGGTGTAGATGTTCTGGCTTGGGCTGTAGCCTGGGCTCTAGAACTGGCGAGGTGGGATTTTTTTAAAGTCAACGGACCTACTGATATGCTTAAAGTTAAATCTGTGCTTAAGTGATTCTCTGGATTAGGACCAGATCAACACCTTGCATGACAGTCCTAGAAGAAATATGGTGAACGTCATAATCCCAGAGATCAAATTTATCCTGTTTACATTATGCTTGGTCTCTGCTGTTCTAAGAATACAAAGTAGCATAAGGTGCAACTAAATAAAACTTTCCAACCATTCAAAGTTAATTGAGCCATTAGAAGAAATATACTTTGACTCATTTGAATAGATATTTATCCAAAAGCCTAGTACACAGATGTCATTCTATCCCTTTTTTAAAAATACCAAATATCATTATCTTAGTTTTAAGATTAAAATAAGCAGTTACTGTCCTGACCAGCATACTATTTCATTAGACACAAGTGTTATAGATTTTTTAAAAGCAGAAATTAGTCTTAAAGAATTCCAACTCCTACTATTTCTCACGACATCAAACGTAGTAAAAGACACTCTCCGTTATTCCCTGCTATTCCAACTGTGCACAGTAGGAGGCAGCATTATTACCAATTTATGCATATTCTATTCAATGCTATTAGCTGGACATGCCCCTGTGGAGTCCTACATACCAGGCACTTGAACTTATTCATTAGTGCCTTACGTTGTACTTTCTATCCTGTACTCATATTTTGCTTTTTAAATTGTGTTCCTCTGGGGCTTTGGGAGCCCATTGTGGCTGATTACTGCCTGGATGTTGATGTGGCTCTGTTTCAGTTTATTGGCATTCTCTCCTCCTGAACTTTCAGCTTTTTGTAGAGCTATAGTTCCTGTACAGGCAGTTCAGCTTTCTACAGTTTTCATTAGCCTTGCTGGTAGAAGCCAAATGGCTATTAGGTTATCTTGGTCATACTGCTCCACACATTGTGACAGCAGAGGTGTGTCCCTCCAGAAGTCTGAGCTATGCCTGCCTAATTATGGACTCCTCCTGGGCAGCAGTTTTTCTGACCTCAATGACAAAAGGAGCAAAAATAAACAAATAAAATAAACGGGAAATTATTTAAAAAAACAAAACCTTAATTAACAGTAGTGTGAGCTCCATGAGAATTTTCTTATTGAATCCCATCTACTGGACACTTAAAAAGTAGTTATACTGTATGAATTATTGATAACAGGTGAACAAATGGAAATAGATTTTTAACTATGTTCACTGTACGCTAAAGTGACCTTGTTCTCTGAGATGGCAGTGACGCTGCATAGTCATCCATTAGGGAAAGAAACTGTCTTATAAAAGGGCCAATTTTCCAAAACCTTAAAGCACCTGTTGACATAACTGACTAGGAACATAAATTTAAAATGGGAACTGTTAACCTAAAACTGGCAATTGATTAAGGATATCCTACTAGATGCCCCAAAAGCCACAATTCCAAAAATAAACACAAAAAATTTACACTGGTTGAAAAGAGATGTGGAAGATGTAATTAAAAACCAAAAATCATACATAAAGAATACTGGAAAGGGGGAAGTAAATGACAATGAATATTAGTTAAAAATGTAGGCAACTGATGAGAGAGAAGCTAAAGGAATTAATGCACTAGGCCAATAGGGTTAAAGGGCATTTTTAAACATATTAGGAACAAAAAAACCTAGGCCAGGTATAGGTCCATTACTAGATGCAGATGGTTTTAAATAGTGTAAACAATGCAGAAAATGTATAAATGTTCAACAGATATTTCTAGTCTATTATTGGAACAAGGAAAGAGGATCTATCCCATATGACATTGTGGATTAAAAAGAAAGTTCACCAATTGCAATAAAGAATATGAGGCAAGAGCTGCTCAAATAAATGTTTTCAAATAAACAGGCTTAGATAATTTGCATCCAAGTGTTTTAAAGAAATTAGCTGTGCCACTAATGTTAATTGTTAGCACAACCTGGAAAACTGGAATGGAAGATTGCTAATGTAGTTCCAATATTTAAAAAGTTTAAAAGGGATAATCCAGGAATCTATAGACTGATTAGCCTGATGTTGATTAAGGGCAAAATAATGGTTTCATGGAAGGTAGGTCTTGTCACACAAATACATAGTCTTTTGGGTTTTTTTGGCCAAGATAATGTGTGGAGCTGGGCAAAAACCTTTTCCACCAAAAAATACAAACACAGTCGACTGACATATTTCACAAAGTTTTGAATTCACTAAATTGTTTTGACTTAAAGAAAACACCCAAAAAATTGGGAGGGGGAAATCAAACATTTTGTTTTAACATTTTTAAAAGAAAAGTTTTGATTTTTTTATTTAAAACAAGTTTGTTACAATAGTTCAATTTCATTTAAAAAAGTAAAGTTCAAAAGTCTCATATAAAATGAAAAAAAATATTTCTGGGTTAAATAGAACATTTATTGTGACCCAAAATTAATTGCTTTTTTTTAACTTTTCAGTTCAACATTTTTTTAAAAACAACAACTTGGTTTCGGTTTGACCCAAAACAAAATTTCTATTTTGTTTTATCTCATCAAATTAAAAAAAAATCAGTTATTTGCACATCTCTAATTGCTGATCTGACTGATAAATACAACTCTGGTGACATAATATATTTGAATTCTTCAAAGGTATTTAACTTAATACTCTATTCTATTTTGATTAAAAAAAACTTGCATTACATGAAAGTAACAGACCACACATTAGATGGATTAAACACTTGCTCACTGACAAAGTATTTGTTAATAGGGTGCCATCAGTGAGTGTTGCTATTTCTAGCTGGGTCCTCTAAGGACCAGTTTTTAGTCCAATGGTATTCAATATTTTTATCAATTACCTAGATCAGGGTGAACAAACTTTTTGGCCTGAGGGCCACATTGGGGTTCTGAAACTGTATGGAGGGCCGAGTAGGGAAGGCTGTGCCTCCCCTAGCAGCCTGGCCCCCACTCCCTATCTGCCCCTCCCACTTCTTGCCTCCTGACTGCCTCCCTCAGAACCCCTGATCCATCCACACACCCCTGCTTCTTGTCCCCTGACCGCCCCCTCCCTGGACTCCTGCCCCAACCCCCCCCACCCAGGACCCCACTCTCTATCCATCCCCCCTGCTCCATGTCCCCTGACTGCTGTGACCCCTGATAGGCCCCCTGGGCCTCCCACACCTATCCAACTCCCCCATTCCCCGTCTCCTGACCACCACCCTCTGAACCTCCACCCCATCCAATTATTCCCTGCTCCTGGTCCCCTGACTGCCCTCCAGGTCACCCTGCCCCTTAGTAAACCTCTCCACCCCTTTACCATGCTGCTCAGAGCAACAGGACTGGCAGCTGCACCACCCGGCTGGAGCCAGCTGTGCTGCCCAGCAGGAGCTCGCAGCCCCACCATCCAGAGTGCTGGCAGCACAGCAAGCTAAGGCTGCGGGGGAAGAGGGGACAGCAGGGGTGGGGGGACAGCAGGGGAGGGGAGAGGGGCTAGCCTCCCCAGTCGGGAGCTTGAGGGCTGGGCAGGACAGTCCCGCAGGCCATATGTGGCCCCCGAGCTGTAGTTTGCCCACCTCTGACCTAGATGATGATATAAAATCTGCTGTGGTAAAGTCTGCAGATGACACAGAGATTGGTGGGGTAGGACACAATGAGGAAAACAGTTACTGTTAGAGTGTTCTGAATTGCCTGGTAAAACAGTCACAATCCAACAACATGTATTTTAACACAATCAAATACAAGGTAATAGCCTGGGGAACCAAGAATACAGGCTATACCTACAGGATGAGAGACTCTGGCTTGGAAAGCAGTGACTCAGAGAAGGACTTCGAGGTTATCAGCAATAACAGCTTCAACAAGAGCTCTCAGTGCAGTGATGAGCCAAAAATGGTTAATGAGATCCTTGGATGTATAAAAAGGGGAATGTGAAGTAGAAGTAGGAAGGTGATTTTTGCCTCTGTACATAGCATTGGTAAGATCGCTACTAGAATACTGTGTCCAGTTCTGTGGTTCACACTTCAGGAAGGATATGGAAATACTGGAGAGAGTTCGAATAAGCGCCACAAAAATAGATCAGGAGCTGGGAAACAAGCTTATGACATCAGATTTAAGGAGCAAAACCTATTCATCTTATCAAAGAGAAGGTTGAGCAGTGACTTGATTACTGTTCCTAGGTGCTTTCACATGGAAAAGAGGTCTGATAATGGGCAGTTTTTCAGTCTTGCTCACAAAGGCATAAGAAGATCCAATGGCTGGACTTTGAAGCAGAAGAAATTCAACCTTGAAATAAGATCCAGTTTTCTAGCAGTGAGGGTAACTAAACATTGGAACGGTTTTTGGGGGAGGTGGTGGACTCACCTTCAATTGAAGTCTTAAAGGCGAGATTGGGTATCTTTCTGCAAGATATGTTTTAATCCAGCTTCTGGGAGAAATTCAACGGTCTATGTGTGCACGGGGTCAGAGTGGTTGGTCAGGGTGGTCCCTTCCAGCTGTGCAATCTGTGCATCTGTAACTCTACAAATCCCCTATTCATTCTCTTCCTTCCTGGGCCATGCATAGAACAGAAAACTGTGCATTGCCTTCAGTGTACTCATAACACAGCTCAGCATTAAGAAAAATACTTTAATAAAATCTAATGAGTCTGGGTTTTCACTGGTCACTGACTGGGTTCAGGAAGGATCTTTTTTCCCCTGATGCACAATTGGCCAGATGCCTTCCTCTTAAGCATCAGTAATGGCAACAACTGCAGATAGGATGCCAGACCGGGTGGATCAGTGCTTTTAGGTGGTAGAGAGAATCTGTTTGGCCACTGTGTCATGCTCATATGCTCGGGGCAAGCTAATCACCTAATTTGGGGTCAGGAAGAAATTTTTCCTCAGGTCAGCTTGGCACTGACCGTGGGAGTTCTTTGCTTTCATCTGTCAAATGAAGCATGGATCACCTGCTAAAATCATCCAGGCATATCTCACCTAATCAATTCTCTGCTGTTTCAGGGGTCTCAGACATTGGTGGCAATTCTGTCTTTCCTCTTCTTCACCTGTGGCATACAACAGCTCCATCTCCTGAGGACTGAAAGGCATTAGTCTAACCCACATAGTTGGACTCAAGATGGTGGTGGCTGAGTGGAGTTTAATGGTCTCTGAGGCACCATAGGTCAGACTAGATGATCTAATGTTCCCTTGAGTGCTTAAACTCTATGAAACTATAAAACCTCTATTTGCTCTAACATCCAATCCACTGTCATTATTTTTTAACTTTGTGCCTCAAGACATTGATTTGTTTGGGCTCCTGTCTCAGGCACTCCTACCCGCAGAACAAAAGTCTCAGTGATGTCAATGGGCTTTTTGTGCAAGTAAACAAATGCAGAATATTACTTGCAGCCTATTGGATTTTATTACAGTATATACCACAGAATTAAGAGACAGATTATAATAGTTGAAAGTTTTTACATATTTCACTTTCCTGGATTCCCCCTATATTTTAATGAGAAAAAGGACACTAGTGGTGTAAAAGTTCTATTGTTCTGCCATCTCACTCATGCTCTGCCAACTCAGCATATCCAAACCCCTGAGCAACACTGAACCTTTTCTGAAACAATTTGTCCCTTTAAAAGTCCCTTCTTATGAGTCAAACATTTTTATATGTGATACTAGTCCACTGATGTCAATAACAAAAGTCCCATTGACTTCGCTGGCACAAGAGCTGAGTCCAAGTTAATCTTCTGGCACTGAATTCCACTCTAGCCAGCCTTTGCTTCCTCAAACTAACTAGAATATATTAACGTAACAAATGAAAAAGTACTTTGTCTAAAAAACAATTTAACAGAAGAAATAATATGTGGATGTACCTATTGAGCTGTCTCCTTTCCAACAGCTCTTATCCTGCTAATATCCATGAAATACCTGTCTTGTCATTCCCCCTATTGTGTGATGTACAAGTTAAACTGTGAATGCCTTTGAGAAAGGCTCTATCTTTTTATGTCTATAATGCACCACATGCTTCTGGTACTATAGAATAATAAAGTCAGACATGCTTTTTTAATTATGCTTTTTTTAGTCTTCTGAGCAAAAAATTATTAAAAAATAGTAACAGGCCTATAATTAATTTCAAATTAATTGGACTTTATTAAACACGCCACAGTGAGGTCTCTACCATACCATACCCTAATCAGAGGGCTGTTTAATTTTCAAAATTTATGACATAGTTGAAGAGCTACTCAATCATTTTTTTCCCTATCCTGTATGCCCTATTCAGAGCCTATGTTTATCTATTTGCATATCTGAATCTGATTATCATTTCTGTTGCTATTATTCTTGGAAAATTCATTTTAAAATTCTGAATTCTTTCTTATAAAATGTGCATAATAATGGATGATGTGTCTGCTTCATTCTTCAATGGTATTGTTATTATTAAACCTATTGATAAAATGCCCATCATAATCTGTTCCTTCTACAGTACTTGAACTAGGAGCAAATAGCATTGCCCAAATATAAGCCTTGATCTTGGAAACTTTTATGCATAAGAGTAACTTGACAAGCAAGAGTAGTTCCAATGAACTCAATGGGACTATTCAAATATGTAAAGTTATCCCTGTGCATAAAAGTTTGCAGGACTGGACCATAGCTCATGCTTAGATTATTCTTATATTAAAATTTCTACTAAATTTGATTTAGTAAACAAATAAAACAAGAAGTAAAAAAGCCAAATTAGAAAAACTTCTTGTCTGCCTCTATTTCCTATATTTCAAGATGTAGCCTAAATCCCATTTTCAAAAGTGACAGACACATACAGCCAGATTTTTTAAGGTATTCAGGCACATAAAAATGCAGGATTTTCAAAAGTACCTAACCAGTTTAGGCATCAAACTCTAATTGATTTCATTGCGACTTTCAATGAGATTTAGGACACGTCTACACTTCAAGCTGAGGGTGCTCAAGGAGACATTACTGCTCATTGACCTAGTGCACTGAAAATAGAGTGTAGCTGCAGCAACACAAGCAGTAGGAAGGACTAGCTGCCCCTAGTATGTGCTGGGATGGTTTGCCTCTCCCACTGCTGCAGCTCTATTTTACAGTTAGCTCAGTCAGATCTAGTGCAAGTATGTCTTCTTGAGCTGGGAATTACACCCCAGTACAGAATACAGAATTTAGGCTCATAAATCAAAAAAATCTAGCTACAGCTAGACACATATGAACTACAGTTGAAAAGGGCTTTCAGATACTACATTGATGATTGCAGTATAAGAACATATGTAGAATAGTGATCCTTGAACTAACCTATTTATATCTCTACATACTATATTGACAAAGCTATTTTGGTCTTTGTAATTTTATGTAGCACTTTCCTACTTGAATAAAAGAGACTATGAAAAGACTCAATACATAAAATGACACTTTCCTATAACCATAACACTCTTCATTTATTATTAAAGCCTGTAATATATATATATATATTGATAATAATATCTGAAATTATTATTTCACATGAACTAATGGCCTTATTTGAACCTCTTTCACTGAAGCTATGTAATGTGGATTTTACCGCAAGAGAGATTCTATTCTTTTCTGCAATAGGTGGAGGATTCAGGCTTCGCCATTTGTTCACTTACAAGTCTGCAGTTTTGGCAGCAATAAAAAAATCCTTAGCTTAAGAACTATGATATTTTATTTCACTCAATTCAAATTGTTCCACTTTTTGGAAAATGTGTTCTGCTTCTCATTAAAGAAAAGTCAAGTTAGAAAAAAAACAGTTCAACTATATAAAGATACAAGGAGTGAAATCTATGTCTTGACAGGCAAGGAGAGTTTTCCCATTGACTTCAGTGGAGCTGGGATTTCACCCACCCAGTATCTTCAACAGCCACCATGTTAGAAAAAAGTCTGCTTCTGCTCCCTTTAATTCAAGGGGAAAATTCTCATTCACTTAAATAGGAACAACATCAGACCTTAAATGATCAAGTAAATAAGACAACATTAGTGTTAACATTATCAATCTTTCCCCAATTCAGATCTCTAGCAAGCTGATGAGCCCTAAGACTCCAAATTAGCTCTAATTTTCAAACAATAGCATTTTTTACATTTTCTTATATGTATACACACAAACACAAGTGTGTAAGGTGATTTATAAATCTGTAAATAGTGTGATCAGGGGATTTCCTTAACATTGAAACACTGGGGAAAAAGAACAGTAGAAGGAGGTTAGGAAGCAAAGAAAAGAAAAAATTGGTGGTTAGAAGCAGCAAACAGTTCATAGGTAAAATTTTCCAAAGGGCTTAAAAAACTTAGGACCCTCAGCCTAGCTTTTTTAAAGTTATTTAAGCTCTGCTCAGTGAGGCAACATCTGGTGCCTTCGGGCCCAAGACCCATTTTCAAAAGCGACGAGCACTTTCAAATTGCTCTTGCATGTGTGTTTATGCAACACCTTCTTCCACTATGCCAAGAAAGTTCCAGTGGAATTACTTTGCCATAAAAGATGGAGGTGGGGTTGGGGGAAAGAGGGACAAACGTTATTGCTGCAAGCTGCTCTTACCCCCTCAGTAAACTTCATTCTACCCCCACCAACGTACAGAACTAAACACCTCCCTTTCCCATCCTCAGGTCCTCCAAATTAAATGTGAACTATTGAACAGCTCGCAATACAGCTTTCACATGAAAAAATGAGTTAAATATGGCTGAAAGGGCCACGCTCTGCAGCCTGGCACTTTGAGACAAAGTGGAGTTTAAAGTAATTATTTTCTCCCATCAGTTCTGAATTTTAAACAAATTTTCCATAGCCACAAATAACAATAATTCCATAGCACAATAAAGATCAGCGCATATGTGATGCATCCCAATTCCGATATATACTGTCATTTAGATTTGATGAGGACAGAATCTGAAGCAATAGAATAAATAAACAGAAAAGAAGGATCCAGGAGGCTCCCCTCTCCAAAATGTCCTTGTATTTTAGAAGACTTTACATACAAACTATATATCAGTTATCTGATGCCTTTCCCCCAGAGCAGCGAAGGAACTGATGATGAGAGGAAGCCAGTTGCCTTCTCTTAGGAAACAGAGGTGGGACACATCATCTCCCTGGAACAGGAGCTGCAATTTATGGTGGAAACGCTGGGAGAAACAGTAACTCCTCTACCAGGTACCTTATTCTGCTTTTTGAGATTTCTCTGCCTGGTGAGTCCTCATCATAGCAGACAAGGAGTAGTGGTGAATAACCATCTCCCAAGCCAGGGAGAGGAGAAGGTCTGGTCTCCCTCTTCTTCTAGGAGCTGCACTTCCTGTATTCCCTCTTACTTTAATCCTTGAGGAAGACAATTTAAAATAATGTTGGGGTCAGGGGGGAGATGTCATTTAAACCATAGTTTTACAGTTTAAGACCCAGACCTACCTGATAAATGTACAAAATTACTGGCTCATGATAAGCTCACCATTGCCAGGCAATTGTACAGCACAGCTATTGGAAAATTATAATGTTATCGTGCTACTAGAATCCATAAGTGAGATATCGTGGATCCCACATTATATATCGAAGTACCAGCAGAAAAATCAGTGGCTGATTCCACTAATTCAAAAATGAGGTCACGGAAGAGAAAGCAGATTAAACTCAACTAGAATAAATAGTAGTGTCTCTATTGCTTCTCTTTGCTACTGTATAGGTTAGGCTCAATTTTAGGTAGCACTAAACACTGGAAATGTTCTAGATGTACAGTACTATGTCTCCCAATAGCAATGTCATATAACTTATGAGTGTCATAGTCCCAGCATTTCTGAACATGCAGAGTACTGTAACAAGTGAGATTTCACTGAGATGGTACTGTTAACTGATTTCTTTACTTTCACTTCCCTTCTCTCTTCTTCCGCCCATGAAATATAAGTTAAAAACTTGAAGTATAAGTCTTCAGGAAAGCACTTAACTCATGTTTATGTCTATCCCTATTCAAGACACGATGTATGCATGTGCCATACTGTAAACATCTACTTACATGTTGTCCTGAGTAGGGCTGATTTCCTGAATCTCAGCTTCAAAGTGATGCTCAGTCTTACAGTCCTGATTCAGGCACAATTCAAGCCATTGCAGGCTTCCCTTGTGGGTTGAATAGCATTCTTTGGTCAGATATATTGCTACCAGGAACAGTGAAGTTATGCTTTTATCTATGGCATCTGTGCATGGGTGATAGAGTACAAAAATACGTCTCTAATGATAAAGGGTCCATATTAGTCAGGGCTTTATTTTAGAGGCTTGCTATTTTTAAAATCTTGGGTTATTTTCATAAAGAAGGGTTTTGTGACAAGGCATGTAGACCCCACACTGGCAAGGAAGTTGCCAGAGAGGTCTTGGGGGCAGGCTAGCTCCATCCTCCAGCCCTATCAATCATGTATGCTAGGGAGGTGGCCTTCTAAAGGGAGGAAACTGCAGTCAGCTGTGGGGGAAAAGCAGCTTAGCTGTAAGAGTGAGATTGTTGGAGGGACTCCCAAGAAGGTTATCTTCATCCTGACCCTACGGAGAGTGCAGCACATTCTGAGGGTAAGCTGACAAACTAAGCCTGACTCAGCAGCCCAGGCAGAAAGATTTCTCAAAGACTACTATGTAGAAGCTGTACTGTTGGCAGAACTGTGGACTTCCTTCTCCTTCACCCCCTCCTTTGAGAGATTAGGGCATTTGACTTTCCTTTTGATTCCCTCATCTGGAGAGGCCTGCAAAGGACAGAGTACCCCTACAAATAGTAAGACACTGGGGATGGAATGGCTGTCTGAACATGAGAGTCTGGTAATAACCTGTGAGAAACCAAAAAGTATTGACATTTGAGAAAGAGACACTGAAAAGCGTGCAAAAGAATTCCATTTTCTTCCATTAGGATTAGCTATAGGTAGGTTCTCTTTTCACAGCAAAATAGTGGGTGGTCCCTAAAACATACACATGTGCAATAATTAAAATTTTGCTTTTTCCAGCACAAGAGTTAATAGTGTGTGTCCTGTTATGGATTACTGACAGAAACTTTAGACCGTCCATGTGCTCTGATGGTTCTGCTTTTGTAAAGATCACAGGGGTAAAATCCCTGGGTTTAGTTTTGTTGGTTTGACTGGAGACTGTGAGTGTTACAGACTTGATTTACCTTTTTAAAAACATCTGAGAAGAAAGGAATGAGAAGGCTGCTATGCTTTGCAGAGTCTTATTTAACAGAATATTTCTAAAATCCTCTTATATTAATCCAAAGATGTGTTAATTCTTTTAATGAAATATTGATCAAATAAATTTGGGTGAAAAACAAAAAAAGTACCTCTAACAGTGACCTAACCCACTCAATTTGGATTGCAATGAAAGCTTGAGAAATCTTTTCTATCAGGATCCCTCCTGCTGTATATTCTTTGGCACCAAAACCATTTCTTATATTCCCCTCATAAAATTTTAAGACATTTGGGTTTTAGTAGTATTATCTGTATTAACTGCCTGAATCACCAGACCAAAGGCAACACTGGATATACCGCATTATATACAGATTTGAACGATATCTTTGTCAAACATGCAGTCTTCACAAAGTCAAGTTTAGGCTCCTGTCATCAGCTAATACTCAGAACATACCTGATTCATTTTTAACGTTACTGTAATGGAAAGAATGCTTCAAGTTGACTTGCGGTCATTGGCCCAAAAGAGAAAGAAAAGAAGCGATTCAGTGGTATTGATTATCAGCTTTCTTTATTCTGAGTTTGCTCCCAGCCAGAAATCACAGGCATCCATCTGCAAATGGAATGCATATACTTACATAACATCTGTGTTATAACGTAATTAATTACAATCCCAAGGTAATTTATTACAAATACTTGTTTTCATTTTGGTCTTGATCATTTTTAGACATCAATGGGGAGCTGAAGGGTACCGACTAGTAGCTGAATCTTTGAACCTGGTTAAACACAATGCTCAGTGGCACCTTACATGCTATAAGAAGTGCACTATAAACTGAATTTGGCAAGGTTGGGGAGAGAATGCATCAAGCATCAGGAAAAAAATGTTACATGCTGGGATAAGTGCTAGCTGTGGGTGAGAAGCACGTTATACTAGGTCCCACAGCATGCATTTTGAAAAGAACACTTGCTTCTTCTGAGATAAGCCCAAGAGTATCCCAAGAGCGAGGGGTGGCATAATGAAGTGTTGTATCAACCAGGCAAGGTCCTAACAAACTTCAACAGGACTTGATTTTTAAAGTGGAAACCTCTTTACCAAGCTGCTGCTGCACCCTCTGTAACTCTCACTCTGCCTCCTCAACTCGTCCCCCCTCCTTCCTGTTTCCTGTCCTTTCAGACTCCCAACAGCCAGTGCTCTCAGTTCTAATAATTACAAGCAATGTCTAAACACCACATGAAGCTGATGTGTTACACTGTTCAGTGGAGTTTCTTTGTAGTTCTCTTGAGGAGTCAGACACTAAAATTATCTTGCATGCCACAGAGAGGTGCTACTAAATAAGACACAGCTGTTCTAGTGATCTCTGTGATGCTACACAAGAGTTGTGTAAAGTTCTATTTTTGTGCCTGCTTCTGGGGAACAGAATCACTATATATCCCTCAGAGATGTATTGCTATTGCTGGGACAATTAAAAGTCACTGTACTGCCAGGTTTCCATGCCCTTTCAGGATGCAACGTTACTGTCAGGTTGGCTGGAAAAGCCAAATTATTTTACTTGAAGGCATTTGATTCAGCCTCAGACACGCTCCTCACTCGGAAGGTGCTCGGAATGCATGTGATAGTCACTGTTGAGGTCATAAATGCACAGGAGATGTTCATATGCCAAATGTACCATTTGAAGATGGACATTTGCAAAAGCTATGTTGGTAGGTGTTTTCCAAGAAGCAGACAAACAGAGAATAATTTTCACTAGCAAGATTTGCACTTATACCTATGTAGCGGGGTGGTCACCCACTCCTGGCCTGAAAGGGGTTAAAAGCTAACCCTTGGTGAGGGTTAGGATAGGGCGCCTTAGGCTGAACTGATTGGGGGAAGTGGCTGTAGCTGGGGCCACAGCCCAAACAGACTCAGTTGGCCCTAAAAAGGCAGAGAAGGCAGGGGCAGACACACAGAATCTCTCTCTAGCTGTAGAGGGAGATGGGCCTGGCTGCAGGGAGCTAGAGACAGGGAACCTGTATGGAGCAGGGCTGGGGAAAGGCAGAGAAGCCAGGGAGCTCCAGCCTGGAAAGCCCCAGGCTGTGGCCTAGCATAAGGCAAATAGGTACTGGGGGTTGCAGAGGGCAGCCCGGGGTAAGCAAAGGCAGCAGGTCCAAACCCAACCTTGCCAGTGATGAGTAGGCTGATACTGCAGTCGCCCCGGGACATGAGGGTAGACAATGACTGGCAGTAGCTGTATACTGAGATGAGGTGGGGATAGTGGGTGGGGGTTCCCTGAGGAGGGGAGACCCTATGACTGAGAGGTTACTGCCAGGGGGCAGTGCCCCAGATTACAAGGCACTGGGTCCAGGAGGGACAAGAGGAGGGCCAACTGGTAGCAGATCACCAGCCTGCAGAGGGCAATCAGAAAGAGAAGGCTGGAAATTGAGCTAATTCCCTGAGAGACCAGCAGGAGGCGCTGCAGGGGTGAGTCCACACCCTTACAACCTGCTATTAAGGGGAAATTATTAAGCAATGGAATGATTATGGAACAATAAAGCAAATATAAAACTGCTTTCTCTAATTGGGCATGAATGTGTCTTGGAGGTTGGATCACACTACTGGTGGTATTTGTCCTTCCCCGTAGGTCTTTCTAGCCTGCCTCAAAATGTCCTTCCATGTTGTTGTTATATGAGCCCTAGACAAGTTGGGTTCTGCATTGCAGGGGATACACACTCAAATCCTGTTCCTCTTGCATAGTGAAAACACACTGTTTAGCAGCATCTGAGGTAGGAGAAATCACACTTTGCTTGTAAAGTCTGTGTAGTCCTTTTGAGCATAAAAAAACGCTATATAAATGCAAAGTACTATTATCACAATAACAAGGTAAGTTAAGAATTAATAGCGCTTGTTGAAAGCAGAGCTGTATTTCAGTCCTAATGATTCAACAAGGCCCCAAAGTACCTCAAATCCACATAAGTCAGGAAAAATAGCAAAGAATTTGCAATAGCCAACCAGTGGCTGCATAGAGACAAGTCAGTAGCTGAACATAATCTACAAACTGGGACATAAACTTTGATTCGTTCTTGCAGATTAGCAGCTTTCCTAGTCCAAAGAACCTTAAAGGTTATACATGAAAACCTTACACTGATTTCTGTATATTCACCTGGAAGACTAGTTTCATCACACTCTTTTTCTCCTTGAAAATATCTTCACCTGAACAATGGTAGAAGAGTCCCCCTTGTGGCCTTATGACATATAAGCAACACCATATGTAGTTCTACCTGGTGTTATTTATCCCTTCAGACTATGCATTGTTAAGTATATACTGCTCCAATGAAACTGCATGGCAAAGACTTTCACAGACAGCAATGACTACAGAACTGCTTCTTAAGGAGGGTTCACAGGCCTGGAGGGGGCCATAGAAAAGTTAATACTGCCTCAAGTACACTTTTTTTTTTTTTTTTTCCCTTTTTGTGGTGGTGGTTGGGTTTTTTGGTTGCCCTGACTTTTCTCGCAGGGTTTTGCAGGAGATGATGCATGTTCTCATGGATTTCCCTCTAACACTCTCCCTCCCACGCTATTCTCATCCACTAAAACACTGCATATCCTGGAAGATCTTTAAGAGGCCAGGTGGCTAGGCTTCAGATCTCTGAGTATGGGAAAGATTACCTCTCTACTTGTAACTTGGGAGGTCTACAGTTTTCTCTTGTATTCCATGGGCCTGAACTTTACTCCAAATATACTATTCTGAAACAAGTATCAGAGGGGTAGCCGTGTTAGTCTGGATCTGTAAAAGCAGCAGAGAATCCTGTGGCACTTTACAGACTAACAGACATTTTGGAGCATGAGCTTTCGTGGGTGAATACCCACTTTGTCAGATGAATGTAGTGGAAATTTCCAGGGCAGGTATATGTATGCTAGCAAGCAAGCTAGAGATAATGAGGTTAGTTCAATCAGGGAGGATGAGGCCCTGTTCTAGCAGTTGAGATATGAAAACCAAGAGAGGAGAAACTGGTTCTGTAGTTGGCAAGCCATTCACAGTCTTTGT
>NC_133783.1:28924121-29020493 GCF_003597395.2 Chelonoidis abingdonii
GGAATATTAACAGTAGAGTGTTAGAATAAGCCTGTCGGGCTCTAGGGGTATGTTTGATTCCTGTTTTCCGTGTTTATGTGGGAATGTCCTGAGTAGATGGTGCAGTATTTCTTTTAGTGTATTCCTCAGTGGGATCCTGAGGAAGTGGACCTGTTAGAATTATTGGGTATTGGAGAGTTGTTGGGGGGTCGGCCTTTTTTTTTTCCCTTTTTTGGTTAGTCTTTAAAGAATACTTCCAGGGCACATACTAAACATTGCACTGATACACAGGTACCCTCCCACCAACAGCACTAAGAAAAGAAAGAACGCTCCACCATGGACTCTCCTGAGGTCGAAATGACACCAGCTGACCTATATACATTGAATGCTTCCGCCAACGTGCACAGGAGAAATCGTGAAAAAAACATCGCTTGCCTCATAAACCTAAGTCGTGCAGAACGCATTGCCATCCACAGCCTCAGAACCACCCTGACATTATCATCAAAGAGGCTGATAAAGGAGGTGCTGTTGTCATCATGAACAGGTCTGACTACCAAAAGGAGGCCGCCAGACAACTCTCCATTACCAAATTCTACAGGCCACTTCCCTCAGATCCCACTGAGGAATACACTAAGAAACTGCACCATCTACTCAGGATCTCATTGTGTTGGGAAGGAATGGCCCAATCTTTCTATTTCAGTCCTTACTTGCCCTCTGTATGGTAATATCTGACCACCTCACAAAGGATAACAGATCTTATCTGGACAATATCCTTCTGAGGGAGGGAAGTATTATCCCCATTTCATAGTTGGGAGAGAGGCGTGAGAGACAAGGTAGATTCTATGTGACCTTGGGCAAGTCATCTACGGTATATCTACACTGCAGCTGGGAGGTACGAGTCCCAGGCTGGATAGACTCATCGTAACTCTGCACAACCTAGAATGCTAAAAATTAGCAATGTGGATGGTGTAGTACTGATGGCATCTTGGGCTAGCCACTCAAACTTGGACACAAGCATTTGGCTGTAGGTTTCAGCTGAGGTGGTTTGAGCCCATAGTCGTCTTCATGGCCAGTACACTTTACTCAAACAATGCCCACCTTGAAATCTACATTTTGTTTAGTTATTTTAATAAATCGCTGTTGAAATATTTGAAAAGTTTTTCTGACAAATACATTTTTTAAGTTTTTGTGAAACAAATTTAGACCTGTATTCCACTATTCCAGCAATTCAGCAGTGCACAAGGTTATCTAAAAATAACGTGATTTGTAAAGGAATTTGTATGTACACTGAAGTACTTAATGCCACTGTGAAAATTATCATTGACCTTCTTATGTACCATCAAGTCTATTTCCCAGAGAGTATATAGGTTTATTTAATTGACTGAAAAAAGTGCTGAACATATTGTGCATTTGCTTGTTAAACCCAATGCACACTTCACCTCAGTGTTTGTATTGTTGCAGTTCATCATCCATATTGCTGCGATAGACTAGAGCTGAGCATAATTAGTAGCAAAAGTTAAATTCTCAGCTGCATCAGCTACTCATGTTAGAATTCTCAAGATACCCACTTAGAGAGCTGAGAGACAAGTATAAGAGATCATAGTGTGGGCCAGAAGCTGATTTTTTTTTCTTGTGCTTCTCTTCCTATTCACAAATTGTCCATAAGCAGTTTGAGTTCTCAACTTTGTTCAAAATTATTCACCAAATAGTTTTTGAACAGTTTGTTTGAAGATTGAATGACACACTGAGTATTGCAGACCCAAATTTTGTGCTCTGTTGGTTAGTTTTGTTTGGATACAGATCACATTTTATTTTTTGACTCCCCTCCCACTTCCCTCCCCCTGTAAGGCAACATGCATCTTTTCATGTGCTCTGTGTGTATGTGTGTGTATATATACTGCTTACTGTATTTCACTCCATGCGTCTGATGAAGTGGGTTTTAACCCACAAAAGCTTATGCCCAAATAAATTTGTTAGTCTCTGAGGTGCCACAAAGACTCCACATTGTTTTTGCTGAATAAATGAGTGTAATTCCTAAATGCAGGTTTATATTTGAGTTCAAAATTAGCTTTCCACAAATGTTCTGTAATAGTCACATAAAATTTGCTGTTTCTGCAACCACTCTCAGCATAATGTGGGACTGGAAGGGACCTCCTGGTCAATGAGTCCAGGCTCCTGCCATCGCAGGAAACACTGTCATATAATCCTGTTCACAAGTTTATCAAGCTCTTAAAACTAGTTAGGTTGTTTGTCCCCACTCTTCCTATTGATAAGCTGCTCCAGAACCTCACTCCTCTGATGGTTAGAAATCTTGTTCTGCTTTCCAACCTTAATTTATTCATGGCCAGTTTATACCTGTTATTTCTGACTGAGTTCATGGTTGAGAACAGCGTTTACATTGAGCATATACACAAAAGGCTTCTGACCACAAGTGAAGCAAATTCAGGGTTTTCTTAAGTGAATATTCACTGAATATTTTTAAGGCATTTGCCCAGCTCTTCTGTAGAGATACATTCTACTCCAAAGACTCTCCTTGAATTCAATGGGATCTGGAGGAGTTCCACAAGCATTACTGTATTTGAAAATATTTGTGTTTCATGGTATAGTCCCAGCTGTTGCTTTCCAGAATGCCTGGGCATGAATACACGAAAGGCAAGAATTAGTATGTGATAGTGTTATTTCTAATATGGATAGGTTTCAAATTTCATCATACAGTTGAACTCAACTGTTAGCACCCCAGTGAACTAAAGTTAAAGCCCCTTCTGTGTTAGAGAAGTAGATTATTGCATTTGGGACATGCCCTTGGATACAAGGTGTGTTGAAACAGAATGTAATATTTAATACCTTAGAAAATGTGTTTAACAAATGTGTACAGCTGTATAAGCCTAAAGCCAGTAAAAAGCAAACGGCCGTAGTATAGCTGTTGTAGCAATTTCTCACTAGTATAATATTTTTTAAAAATGGTCTCCCTGTGTCACAGCTCTTCTAAATTTAATGCTACATCCTATTGTCATATTATTTGCATTAATAATTTTGTTAACCTTTATTATGCTATGTTTATATTGCCAAATAAAAAAGCAACAAAAAGTTTTAAAGCAAGTAATATATAAAATAAAATTGCTTGCAAAATTTTAAAGTAATACAATAATTAATGGCATTAATTATGTATCAAAAGGGGGGGGAATGTTGGGAGCTATTAGGGGGAGGGATAGCTCAGTGGTTTGAGCATTGGCCTGCTAAACCCATGCTTGTGAGTTCAATCCTTGAGGGGGCCATTTGGGGATTGGTTCTGCTTTGAGCAGGGGGCTGGACTAGATGATCTCCTGAGGTCCCTAACAATCTATGATTCTGTATGTGTATATATATATACATATATATATACACACACACACACATTGTGATTCAGATATCCATGTAATACATTATAGGTCATTAAGGCCTAGTATGAATGATGCATGCTTGACATGAATATGTGCATTACAAGTTAGTAACCCAAGCAAGAACTTAAGGTGAACTATTTGTGCAAAACCAATCATGTTCTGAGGAAAAATACAAAAAAATCATCAAAAAGAAATCCCAACCAACACCCACTAAACTAATATAAAATTGTATTTTTTTTAAACGGCATGCCTATAATCATAGTGGCCCACACAAAATTATCTCTTTAAAATTGTGTGGGTAAAAGGCCTAGTAAAGAGAGGCAAAAAACCAATACCACGACAGAATGGACTATAAATGGTTGCCTATAATTTCTGCAAATCAAAATCCCATGTAAATATAAATGTGCTTTTTGCTGGCTCCTCATATCTTATCTTATCCTAACAAAAAAAAATCTCAGCTGGCCATCAAAACCATTATAACCTTTTAACACTAGTATAGGATGTTTGAGGTTTAAATGTAAATAAGTAAGGTTTGTTTTGTAATCAATAAAAAGCATTTAAAGTATTATATATCAACCACTGTGTCTAGTATCTGCTTGCTCCCCATCCCATAAAAAAAACCTCTATTGTGGGTCTAACACTATTAGCTTGCATAAAAGACATAATGTGGTTAAAGATTTCTTGGACTGGATACTCAGACACATATGCTGGTGGGTAGGTGCTGATGGTGAATTTTTTTAAAATAACGCTTAAAAATAGATAAAAGAAACCTTTAAAAACTTTTTCACTGAACTGAGCGGAACATCTTTATCCTCTGTGATGAGAAATATATTAAATACGACTTTTTAATTCAATTTTTAGCCATTTATTCTGTGAATTTATATCTGTGCTGTAGAGTACACTCATACTTCATTACATTGGCCTCATTCCAAACTTGCAGATGACCTTGAAGTAATACATAATTGATAACTGAATGTTGAAATCATGATCAACTAAACTGGTTAAGGGAAAGGGGACAATCCTGCTCTTTTATCTCTGGGAGAAATATCTGAATACTTCTTGAAAGATCACATGCATAGAACTGGTGAGTCCCTAAGTCATTAAAACTCAGACTATAGCGCAAGAGAATTGGTTTTTAAATGAGCCTCACTAGTGTTTATGATATAAGAGAAATAATCCAGTAATTCTAATTCCATTTGCAGTTATTCATAGCTCTCTGTTACTGGGTGTTTTTTTTTTTTTCTTTCTGAAATTTTCCAGGTTTGATTTCTGCTTAAAGTTGAAGCATAAATGACTGTCGTTTTTGAATTAAGGAAGACTGAAAAATTACACTTTTTTTCCTCATTACAAAAACATTCCTATTTCCCTATGTTTAAACTGAAAGTGGATATTTAGCTTGGAATAATCCCCTTCGTGGAAGAGAAGAGCAGTGTATGGGCTAGAGGGAACTGGTTTTGATTTGACTAAGTTATCAGAGTTTTTTAGAAAATCATATATTGAGAGAGAGTTGTTTGGTTGATCTGTTTTTAAAGTAAGCTTATTTACTAAGGGCTGGTCTACACTACGGGGGAAAATCGATCTTAGATACGCCACTTCAGCTACGTGAATAACGTAGCTGAAGTTGAAGTATCTAAGATCGAATTACTCACCGTCCTCACGGCGCGGGATCGATGTCCGCGGCTCCCTCTGTTGATTCCACAACTCCGTTGGGCTTGGTGGAGTTCCGGAATCAATATAAGCGCGTTCGGGGATCGATATATCGCATCTAGATGAGACACGATATATCGATCACGAGCAATCGATTTGCTACCGCGGATGATTGCGGCGGGTAGTGAAGACGTAGCCTAAGTGGCTATGCCTAGGATTGCATTTATGACATTAGTCAAAGGGAAATTAATACCATTAGCATATCAGTAAACTGATTATTCAGCTAATTTCTTCAAAATTACTAGAGTGTACTGGATGGAGAAGAGGGTCACTGTAGAATTCCGTAAATGTGTGTAAACTTTGTTTGTAAAGCTGCCAAGGTAATCTTGCTTCAGTCTCTGTTTCTTGCTATGATTGTCAGGAGTCCTTTCCATAGCACTTGTGAACCTTAGAATTCTGTAGCTGGGCAAAGAGAGGTGCAATACCCTCTGTTCAGCAGTGTCCATCTACCTAAGTAGTTTGATAGTTACCTTCTGGGCGGGGGCTGTGGCTTTTTAAATGTTTGGTTTATAATATAATGAGGTGTATTTTAACTGAGGAATGACTTTTGATCAATACAGATCATTTTTCCATAATTACAATTTAGCCCTAACACATTATTTTAGAATATATGCAAAACCAAGTAATTACCCTAAAAACCACCGGTAGACAGGTTATAGTAAAATTGTACTGGATTGGCACTATGGCATAAAATAAATTTTCTTCATGTCATTTTTTATTCTCCACTGGTAATGCTAATAACAGCCTATGACCAACATTTTACAACTGCAAACAGTAGCTTTTAGATGGAATCAATGGCAAGCACTGAGCAGGGTGTTTTAAGGCACCAGTTTGATAAGTATTATCTTTATTAAAGCAATAAAAGAACGAATTGACTCTCAGAATGACCTTCCTGTTTCCTACCTGGAGGCCTCAATGGCCAATGCTGGCTGAATCATGGACCAGGAAATTAATCTTAAGTGTATGTTTTATCCTAATGTGATTTTTAGAGAAATCTCATTCAAACAACTATCGAACTTGACGTGACCTCTGATGAAAGGTCAGATTTCACTTTGTTTTTTCTATTACTTCAGACAGAACACAGTAAGTGAAGTATAAGCTTTCAAATTCTAACTCTTACAAGAACATAGCAAATTAATGGTGTTTGTCAGTGTTTGGGTCTCCTGTTGTAATCTGTAATGTTAGATGCTAGCACCAGGTGAGAGAAAAATAATCGTGCACCAGGTGGATCACTAAAAGAATAGACCAATGGAAAAAGTTCTAGCAAAACTGTATTGAAAGGAATAGCCAAGAAGTGTGCGAAAGACTAAATTTTCGTGTGCTTGGGAAATGAATATATTCTAGAGAAATAAGAATATGGTTTGTAACAGAATTGCCAACTGAATTTTGCTTATTGACAAGGGTGATTAAAATCAAATGCTAATACCTTTCATCCTTTTTGTAAGAATTTGCCACGATTCAAAAACTATAATTTTTCTTCCTTATTTACAGGCTAAGGCGTCTGCTGCACACGGACATAAGCTTTCTCCAACAAGATTATGACATCATTTTTATTTCTACACAGGTTTTGAAGCACTCCTTTTTTAACAAGGCTATAAAGTAATTTGGGATTATTTTTTGTTGTTCTGGGGGTTTAAGAGAGGTTATTTTCAAGATACGTCCTAAACAATGTATTCCAGGGTGGGGGAGTTTTTGTCTGCTTCTGAGGGCATTTTTAGTTATAAAGAAGGCAGTTGTTGAGACCAGACCTGGTGTTTTCGCTCCCTGCATTCGCTGAGCTGTGGAAAATATTGGTGATTGAGATATACAGTGGCTTTTCATGATGAAGTCAGGTGTGGTGGATGGCAGTGCTGCAGTGGCCTGCGCGGCTTCCTGAGAGTTGTTTGTTGGGCATTGGCTGTCTTTTGGACGTGCAGAGAAGGGACCTAGTCCTGGAAGCACTGAGTGAGTATACAGGGAGGCATGGAGTGCCAGGCTCTGATTACTTCAGCCACACAAAGGAAATGGCACAGTATCGGCAGGATGGATCAACTTGAGCCTCAAAAGGTAAACTGGACACACAGTAAGAGAACCTCCGCGTTACCTATTGATTCATGATCAATGGAGAGACCAAACAGAAAGCTTATCATTCTTGTGTTGGTGAGTTATGGAGCCAAGAAGTCTGAAATGGTGACTAGAACTCCTATAAAGGTTAAGGAAGGCCAGGTTCTGATTCAAGAGCTCAAAGTGTGTTTCATTGTTGTCATAAACAGATATTAAGGTTAATGACTCTTTTACCTGTAAAGGGCTAACAAGCTCAGTGAACCTGGCTGACACCTGACAACAGGACCAACTCGGCCGGACCAGATACTTTCAAAATCTTGGAGTGGAGGGAAGTCTTTGTTTGTGCTTTTGGGTTGTTTTTGTTCTCTCTTGGGATAAAGAGGAGCCAGACATGCAAACAGGTTTCTCCAATCTTTCTGAAACAGTCTCTCATGTTCTAAAATAGTAGTACTAGATAGGAGGCGAATTAGTCCTTTATATTTGTTTTCTTGATTTGCAAATGTGTATCTTGCTGGAGGTATATTTTACCTCTGTTGCTGTAACTTTAACTTAGGCTAGGGGGGAGGGAGTCCCTCTGGTCTACGTTAAAGCTGAGACCCTGTAAACATTTTCCATCTTGATTTTACAGAGATAATTTTTACTTTTTCTTTCTTTAATTAAAAGCTTTTCTTCTTAAGAACCTGATTGATTTTTTCCTTGTGTAAGACCGAAGGGGACTGGGTCTGAACTCACCAGGGATTGGTGGGGGAAAGGAGGAGGGGGGAAGGTAAATACCTCTCTGTTTTAAGATTCAAGGAGTTTGAATCACAGTAAGCTCACCAGGGCTAGGTGGAGGGAAAAGGAAGGAGGAGGAGGAATGGTTTATTCCTCTTTGTTTTAAGACCCAAGGGATTTGGGTGTTGGGTTCCCCAGGGAAGGTTTTTGGGGGACAGAAAGTGTACCAAACACTATATTTTGGTTGGTAGCAGCGTTATCAGACCTAAGCTAGGAATTAAGTTTAGAGGGGTACATGCAGGTCCCCACTTTCTGGACGCTAAAGTTCAAAGTGAGAATCAGACCTTGATAATGGTCAAAGAGATTTTTAGGACCTCTTGTTTTGGGTAAAGCACCCCTAGAGGAAAAGATTAAGGACATCAAAGAAGCTCCGGTTGCGAAATAGGCGTACCTTGGCCTCTTAAAATATTGTGGACTATACCTAACAGATCTGTCAAGGTGGCTTCCTCCCCACCCACCCCCTGCCACTTCATGCAATGCTCACAAAAGGGGCAAACTGGTACTGGGGTAAGGATCAGGAGATTGCTTTCAAAGAAATCAAAGAGCTTCTGAAATCAACCAAACACCTGGTGCATTTTAACTCCAACTGTGCCCTCTTGCTAGCTTATTCCCACACCATACAGTGAAGTGTCATGGTATTGTTTAATAGAATGGAAGGTAGGACTCACATGCCAGTCTGCTATGCCTCATGCTTGTTATAAACAGAACAGCATTATTCCCAGTTAGATGAGGAAAGCTTGGCTATTGTCTTTGCTGTCAGGAAGTTCCATCAATATCTTCATGGGTTACAATTCATTATAACAACTGACCATAAGCTACTTTTAGGATTTCTGGGGCAGACCAAAGCTAATCCCCCTTTGGCTTCTGCATGCTGGCAATGTTGGGCATTATTGCTAACAGACTACCAATATCACCTGATCTATAAGCCTGGACCAATAATTGATAACACAGATGGCCTCAGTCAACTGCCAGTGGGTAAAACACTAGAAGTCACTCCTGTACTTCAAAAAGTGGTCCTAGCTTTAGCCCGATTAGAAGACACTCCACTAACAGCTAAGCTGATCATTTATTGAACTAACAGAAATCTTGTTCTACCCAGGTGTCACCAAGCCTGGATGGGCCCAGCTGACAATATCTTTGGACATATGTCCTTAATTTCACAGGTCTTTTGGAACTAAATCTGTGAAGTGGAGTTCTGCACTGAGGATCATGAGTCATAATCAGTGTTTCCTCTAATTTTTCCCACGCATGTGCGGAATGAATTTTGTTGTGTCACATATCACCAAATTCATGTGGTGGGGGTGAGGCTTAGGAGTTCGGAGTGTGGGAGGGGGCTCAGGACTGAGACAGAGGGTTGGGTTGCAGTGGGATGAGGGCTCTAGCTGGGGGTGCGGGCTCTGACATGCAACCAGGGATGAGGAGTTTGGGGAGCAGGCTGCCCCAGGGCTATGTTAGGGAGAGAGGACTCCCCCCAGCCCTCTCTCTCCTCAGCATGACCTGGGCTGGGGCCACAGGATAGGCACCTCTCCCCCCAGCTGTGGCAGGTCCAGGGCTGGGAGAGAGGCATCTCTCCCTGCTGCAGCCATGAGCACCTGTGTGGCACTTAACAGGCTGCTGCGCGGCCACGCAGCTTAGAGGGAACTTAGGTCATAATACCTCCTAAAGCAAGAAAGTGAACATTGGAGGAACTGCACAGAACAAATCCTGGGTCACCAAAATGAAAACTCTGGCCAGAAGTTACTTTAGGTGGCCACATGCCAACAACTAAGAAAATTTGTCTCCAGGATTGGACTTATCACCATGCAAATGGTCAGGAAACTCTTGGATCAGACCGCACATCAATAATGCTGGTCTCTTCCTTTAGTCAATGTTCCCTATATGGATGCACATTCCAAGTGGATGAAAGTCATTCCTGCCAAAGTAGTTATCTTATCTATAATTACTGAGAAGCATAATTTCTTGTTCACACATGGACTGTCTGAGATTGTGGTCTCCGAAAATGCTTGTGTCTTTACCAGTAAGGAATTCCAAGCCCTCTTGAGAGCTAGTGGGCTGAAACATATAACATCTGCTCCCTACCACCAATTCATGAACAGGGTAGAAGAGAGGGCTGTTCAATCCTTTAAGAAGGGACCCAGGAAGGATTCTGAGGGATTGCTGCAGATGAGGCTGTCTCAATTCTTGTGTAATTACAGAACCACCCCTCATGCTACAACAGGGGTATCACCTGTGATGAAGCAGCTGATACATACTCACTTGTGTTTCTTCAGACAATGTCTCAAGAAACAAGTGCATCAACATCAATAAAATATGGAAAACAATCATGACCATCAACAAGACACTCACTTCTTGGCTGCCTTGCATGATTTTAAAAGCTACAGGACCATTTTCTTATCAGATTGCTGTAGTAGATTCCATCATGAGACATCATGTAGATCATCTGCTTGCCCAAGGAAGAGGCAAGGAATCTGAGTCAGATCCAAAGTACTCATCTTTGACTGGTGATGGTGGATCAGCAGATGCTACTCTTCCTATGATTTATCCAAGTTCAGAGTCAGTCAGGGGAAGCAGAGTCTTCTCCTGCTGGTACTCCAGTGGCCCACTGGAGGAACTTGCCTAGGGGGTTTCTGCCTCTTCTGGCTATATCAGGGAAATCTACTCTGGTTTGCCATTGCTTCACAAGGCATCACAAACTCCCTGTCCGCTTGAATTCACAGATAGTGCGTGGGACTGATTTCGGGCAGAATCATCCTCTTTTTAACACACAAGGTCTACCCTGCACCTCTAGTTCCAGTTACTATACTGAGCTGTTGATTTTTCTATCAAGGAACCTTTGTTGAAGTTTGACAGGGAAGAATGTTGTATCCTTGGGTTATTTTTATTGTTTCCTGGTCATTTAGAATAGTTATTTTAGGATAATCCTAAAACATATTCTGGGGTGTGGATTTTGCCTCATCCCTGGGAGCCCTTTTGTAAGTTAATAACGAAGCAGTTGTTGTGACCAGACCCAGTGTGTTGTGCTCTCTACATATCCTGAGTGGCTGTAACAATTTTATACAATGGAGACAGCCCAAAGGTTTTGAGCAGAATTCATTTAGGCATTGTCATGATACAAGCCATCCTTGCATGCCCCCTTGCAGTCATGCATGGTGCCTCGTGATCTCTGCCTCAATTTCCTCTCACCTAGCGTATAAACAAGTCCAAGCCAGTCTTCAGTTACTAAAGAGCACTCCCTTTGGTGGATCTTATTTACTAATGATACAAAACAACACAAAGCAGAAGTGAGACCTTCACACAGTCACTCCATGGGAAAACTACATCTCTGGGTTAGTCAGCCTGACACCTTGGCCCTTCAGCCATGGAGCACTCTTACACTGAGTTCTCTGTCTGGAGTCAGGGCCTCTGAAAGAGCATTCAGACACTGTTGGCCGAAGAGTGGCAGGCATGTCCCTCTTAGTAGCTATTTTGGAGATCCCTCACCCAGTACCTTCTGCTGAGCTACTCTTGCACTCTTCCCTGGGAGCAGCTTCCCTCTGGGATTCCTTTCTCTCCATAAGCCCATTCTTTCTAGAAGCACCTTCTCCCTGGAAGTATCTGCCATAACTGAGCTTGGATAACCTTTTTATTTTGTCCAGGTGCTTCACAGGCAGACTGCGCCCAGATTCTCTTTAAAGGGGCCAATCACCCCATGAGAGGCATGTATGGACTTACAAATTTTCTTGATCTTCATTTTTTCCTTCTGTTTTGTCAAGTTCCAGTCAGTATTGTTTGAGTATTCTCTACTCATGAAATAATAACCATAATTTGGGCTGAAAAATGTAACACTTAAAGCCTGAATGGTTATAAGGAAATAAACTCTGAGGCTTATTAGCCCAGGATACAGGTAATTTTGAGTTAACGGGATTACTCTAACTTATTATTGTGCTGAAATGTCTGCTCTCTCTCTTCTCACTGTGCTCCTTTGGCTACTCTTGTCCTCACAGCTCCCCAACCATATGTGCACACGTAATATGGCTGCCTCAGTTTATGACCTTCAATTAAGACCGGCTTTTTCAGTGTGTCTCTTCTTTTTTCCATATCTCCAATTTCTTCTTTTTGCTCCTAAAGGAATATTTGCCTTTTGCACGTTCACCACAACCTGACAGAGAATAACTTTTAAATAAATGTTAGTGAATAGCTGGGGTTAGATGGGATGACTGAAGTTGAGGTAGCCATGCTTGTTGTGGGCATGTCTAGGGGGAGTTCTGAGGGCAGGAGCCAATCAGAATAGAGGGATTTATAGCAGTCAGAGTAGAGATTTGCATGATCCCTGCGTAATAAGGCAGCCCCTCCTCATGCACCCACCCATGGCAGGCCAGAGCATAACTGGTACACCTAGCCTCAGTTTTCCTTTTTGTCCCTACATGAAAGGAACACCAATACTGCTGGCCAGAGAGAGGGAACATAGCTAGAGCTGCTCTGTGCCATAGTACACGCTAGCTGCTTGTAATGGTCACTTGGGGATGTTGACAATTGTAAATAAGACTGTTGTAATTTATGTTGCGAGACCAGCTTCATCCACAAGACTGGGGAGTAAAAAGGTCCCATGGGCAACCTTTATAAACACCCCATTGCTGAAGTGTGCTGTGTGCACTGTTTGTTACAGCCAAAGATCTACCCCTGGATATGTTTGAATATTTCAGTTCTTGGATGCTGAGACTTGCACTATTTTGGCCAAAGAGGCGATTCCCTGCCCCAAAAACAAACACCAGGGGGATTTTTGTGGAAGTGGGCTCACTCAAAAAACAAAATTTGGGGTTTCTGCAGAACTCTTATGGAAGTAACCTCTGAGTACCACAAAACATAGAATTTGCAGTCCCAGTTGCTCCCAGAAGGTGTCATCACAGGACAACAAAAAACATTCACTCTAGGAGGCTATGTAAATACTTTTAACAGTAAATTTAATGTGACCATGTGCATAGAATAACCATAAACAACCTCTGCTGCTATTCTTGGCTTTATATTTAGAAGCTCAAGCTTTCAGTTATTAGAATAACATTAAAACTGTTGTGTTTATTGTGAGACAAAAACCAAGAGAACACAGAACCAATTGCAATATTTGCTGTCTGGTATTGGTTTTCGGTAGTGAATTGGCTTCTGAAATAGATTTTTATAACTGACTTATTAAACAAAACCTGAAGAATGTTTGGTTTTTGTTCAGCAATAAAAACAGTCATGGGAAAAGCATGATTTTTGTCCATAAAAGGACTGGTCAGCTGGTCAATTGAATAGACTTTATAAAAACAGTATCCTCTTTTTTTTGGCATTACCATTGGTATGTTCCCTGGTGCTGCCTCTGTCCAAGTGTAACCAATTTTTCATTTTGATTAGAAAGTAAAAGGTCAGGAGCTTATTTACCTCAGTGTTACACAGCTAAATAAAGTAGCATTAATGGCTTTTATTCTGCAAAATCAGCATATACAAATGATACAGATAACCTCATCCATGACTGTGTTCAAGCACTCGATTTGGGAATAAAGGGAGTATCCAACTAAGGTTAACCAAGATCTGCAGCTGTTCGTGACAAATTAATTTCAAGCATATGTACTCACCTTTTGAGTACCCCTCAATAAGTAGTGACCTCAGCCCCTAACACGCATTCTAGGCCAAAGGTTTGTAGTAATTGCCCTTTCTGTAGCTTGTAGCTTATACTACCTATTGCCCACCCTTTGTGTATGCACACTCCCCATAGCCTCAATATTTTATAATGTTACATTTCTCAACCCAAACACTTGAGGATGAAATCTCAAATGTAGTTCTGAACAGTCACAGATTTTGTAGAACTAAGCACCTTTGAAAAAATGTGTAGCGTATAAGCATCCTATTTCCCTTTCTTTTTATGTGTTTGTACAGTGCCTAACACAATGGGATCCTTGTCCATGCCTGGTGCTCCTGTCTGCTACTGCAATACATGTAATATATATTAAATGATATAAAAACTTATACTAAAATCATTACACTAATATAGCTCTGGTAGAAGAGGCACCTTCAGGGATAGATTACGATGTTTCTGGACCCAGATCCATCAGAATTTTGTCCCCCTTCTTCCCCTACCTTCCAGATGGTGAGTGAAACAATGTGTGTTGTACATATTGTCTGAGTTGGACTCTCTCAGCTCCCAGTTTCTGCCTTCTTTTCCCCAATCCCATTTCCTTGGGTCGCCTCTTTCCCCTGAATGCGTTCTGACATGTATTCCCTTTGATCATGTTAGTTTAGGGTAAACATAGCCCTAATGGGCAATAGTCTCTGTAAGACTGCTCAGAAATTACCTTTTCTGACCATTACAAAATCTGCATGTATCACATTGTCCTTCAAGTTCCAATTTCACATAGGCTAGGTGAGAGGATAATTATTAAATGACTTCTCTCACTCTGTTGAGGGGGATCTGATTTTTAGGTCATCTGATACTTCCCATCATAAAAAATGCTCTCAATATTTTTTTGAGAGGCTACAACATCACCATTGTTTACAACAGGTTTTGAAATCTGGCTGGGAGAAAGCCCTGGGGGCAGAAAGTTCTTTTTCTTTATTCCATGGAATTGTGTTTTAGGTTTAGCTGAGATATAAACCTTGGAAATAACCATTTCCATTCTGTCACTTGCATTGTCAGCTAAGTTTTGAGATCATGCCAAAATAACTGAATATGCATTTATTAATTAAGAATGCTCATGGGGGAGGGATAGCTCAGTGGTTGGAGCATTGGCCTGCTAGGGTTATGAGTTCAATTCTTAAGGGGGCCATTTAGGGATCTGGGGCAAAAATCTGGGGATTGGTCCTGCTTTGAGCAGGGGGTTGGACTAGATGACCTCCTGAGGTCCCTTCCAACTTTAATATTCTATGATTCTATTCTATGTCACCTCCTAAGCAACTATACTAGGAACCCTGAGAGCAGGTAGCCTTTCCAGGAAAGTAGAAACAGAACCTGGCCAGGCTGCCCCAACAGCCCCACTCTGTACTCAGTAGGCTGCCCCAGTGGCTGTCCCCCCATGTGGAGGATACCATATGGGGAAGTAGCTCCCCCACTCTTTCCTACATCTGGAGCGCAGCTGGGACTGCACAGCTTCCTCCCCCCAAACACTGATGAGGTCCAGCAACTCGCCATTGCTCCATGCTGGGGCTCGTTTGGCGCATGGAGGCATGGTCACCTGAAAGGACTCACTGATTGCACTCCACACCTGGCTGAGCAAACAGGAAGGGAATTTTTAAAATTCCCGGGGCATTTAAAGGGCAGATCACCTGAGGCCAGGGCAGTAGAGTTCGAATTGATGAGCAGAGTGGCTGAACAGGCATTCTGGGATACCTCCAAATATCTCTGGAGGCCAATAACAGCGCTTTTGGTGGCCACACTGGCAAAGCAGCGCTGCATCACCAGCACTGCAGTCGTTATTCCCCAGGCAGAGGTGGAGTACAGCCAGTGCTCCAGCCAGGGAGATACAGCACTGGATGTGCCTTGCAAATGTGGACGATGAGTGAGTTGCAGCACTGTAAAGCCACCACGAGTGCTGCAACTCTCCAGTATAGCCCTTAGGATCAGGGCTGGGAGAAGAGCAAAAGAGAGAGCAAGTTGGGCTTGACTCTTTCCAGTTACCCCACCAGAGCTAGCAATGGATCTCAGTAGCCTATTCTCTTTTTCCTCCTCCCACTGACCTGGATAATAGCCACTTCATGTCCCAAGCTTAAGGTATATTTTCCTGTAGCCCATGTTGTGCTAAGGATTCAGGATTCAAACCCTTCCGATTTTGCATTCTGTAGGGATTGTTGTAGTTGCACATCATAAGCTTTCTTTTTTCCTTCTAACAAGGCCTAATAAATTGCATTACAAAACTAAGTTAAAAGAATGTTATTTAGGTTGCAAAGTCAAGAATTTGAATGTTAGGAAATGCCAGAATCTCTTTCCCATGCAAGCTTAGTGCTGCCCTTTGTGCCTTAAGCATTATGCTACGATCTTTAATTACATAGGCATGTCCTATTTTTTTCCACAAGACCCCTGCCTCATTCAGTGCACAGAATGGACCTGTTAAAAGGGTATATGGAGAAAAGTGAAAGAGCGATAGAGTAGAGGTTGTGGTGTGTGGGCTGTGATTTATGGTTGTTGCAAGGGTCAAGTATGTGTCTGTGGGTGGAAGAATAGAGGGTGTGTAATGTTTGGTGACTGAACTTTTAATTGCCTTGGTGTATTTGTGCCAGGTATGTAGAGTGTGTAGGAGTCCTAAAACATATTACACACAAATATTGTCCGGGACATGGTTTGCTAATGGGTTTTTTTTAGTGCTTAATGGGAGGTTGAAGATTCTGCATGGGCAAGGAGGAGAGAACGTATGAACAGGCTTACGTGCAGTTGCTGACAGAGAATGTTTTATTCATTAGCAGTTGTGCATGAACTACTATGTTCCAGCAGCTGCAGATGAACCTATATGTATCAGCAGTTACATATGAACCCTTTTTTGTTGTAGGATAAAATCATCCAGAGAAGCATAGTTCCTGATGGAGAAGGTTTTATGGGTACCTGGCTTAAATCAATCCGACCAGCATGTGCCTGATTTCAGGTTTGTGTGAAAGCGCATAAACTTCCAGTTATAATGTTAACAACTAACAATGACCCTAAAAAAGCTTGTCCCAGATGGATGGACCTTTCTGCCAATTTTTTTTTTATAAATGGGGAATGTTTTTAAGAAATATCAGTCAACAGTTAAATAGAACTGTCAAGGAAAAATTTCAGCAAAAGTCTAAATTCAAAGACATTCCTGTTAAATGTTTGGTTTTTTGTTTTGCTTAGTACATTTTTAACAGGCATGATGACTATCATTATGTAAAATTTCATACTTTTAGCGAAAAACAGGAATTTTAGGCCCCCACTTTAAGCACAACCCTAACTGTGGAGTTGCTACTCTGTATGATTGTAAAACAAAACAAAAATTGTTACAAGAATGTTAAGATTGCAAAGTCTACTGCTCAAAAGTTCGGAAATAACAGAAATAAGATTCTGCCGAACCTGAATTTAATCCCTCTGTTCATATGCATTATGACACAGACTTTAACTACCTGATCATATATTATTTTTTGAAAAACTCATTCTCCTCTTTCTTACTGTCTTAGCAGTAGAGCTGGATGAATGAAATGTTTCAGTGAAAAATGCAGATTTGGCAAAACTGAAATGTTTTAAAATTTATATTGGTTTCACCAAATTGTGTTGCCAGAGAAAAAATCCTTAAACATTCAGGCTGTCTGCACCCCCAATGATTTTTCTAGGTGCCAGAGTCAGAGACCCTTTGTGACTCTAGCCCATGGTATATAGAACATGAAAACTTTTCTCTCTTTTCCCCCCCCTAAAGTACCCATTCCTATATATCCAGATTGACATCTACAGCATTCAGTTTGATAGCAAAATCTATAACCCTGAGGGGTAAACAATGATGCATGAATGCTTGAGTCATCTGAGTACCTTAGCTTGAAGCACACATTATAATTCACTGAAGAAGACTCATGTGGACTTTTGGAAAAATGGCAGTTAAACCATTACCTCCATGTTGACTCCCTGCCCCAATAGCATTTGTCTTTGGTTAGGAAGAAAGCATACTCTGAACCTTTTGACAAAAATTAATAATTTGGACGTGTGATCGATGATGTCCATATTTCTTGGAGCATCTGAGGAATAATTAAAACGTACTTCAGGGAATATATACAGTGTAATAGCAGAATAGATAATATGTATTTAAGGCAGAATTCAAAGGACTGTATTAGGATTACAAAAAGCAGTGGGATAAAGGAAGTGACCTTGCAGTTTCACCTCACTGTTTCAGAGTTCAAGCCTGGTGATTAGAGTACTCACCCTGAATGTGGAGATCCAGATGCAGTTCCTCTGGTCTAGTGGTCTAGCATTAGTTATTTCTCCAAAGTGGAACTCCATCAACAGGAGAGATTGAGGAAGTGCCACATTAGAATATCCCATAACCCAGTGGATAGAGCATGCACCTGAGAGGTAGCAGAACCCTGTTCAAAGCCTTTCTCCTCCTCAGGTAGAAGCGGGGGGACTTAAACTGGGAATTTCCCATTTTGCAGGTGAGTACCCTAACTGTTGGGCTAAAGTTATGAAGAAGATGGTCATCCCACACACTACCCCCTTTCCCCAGCTTCTTGCAGGAAACACCTTGGGCACCCAGAGCGAGTTCACAGCTCAGAATCCCACGTAGAGAGAGGCACCTCTCTCCTGCCCAGCATTAGGTGCTCAACTGCCTGAGAGAGTTGGCACTTCTTGGCATCTCCAGTTAGCTAGTTTAGGCAGGGAGCCACTTACTGTGCTTGCTTTTGTGAATCCCAGTCCTTGATGGCTATCACATTCCATTCTTGTGTAAAAAGCCTGAACTCAGGCTTTGTGAACCCCAGTGATTTTCTAGGTGCCTATGTCTCTTTGTAAATCTGGCCCTATAGCTACATTCCCTTTGTCAGCCCTTTATGATATTGTTGCCATTCAATTAAAGGCTTTTCTGGAAGTTTTAAAATGTTTAACTTGTAGTGTGTGCATACACTGCCAGTTATATGCATTTTTTCATAGAGAGCAGGTATATATTGCTGCCTATATATCCGGCTTGCAGACAGCAAGTACCATTTAAATCATTTATCATTTTTTTTCCTTTTGTTTTGCATCCAGGATTCTTCTGCTCCAAGAAATGGCTTATTGTTTATTTTCCTTTACATAACTGTACTCGCTATATTTTTGGGAAAAAAATCATTGGCCAATAATGTAATTTTTACTGTAGTAAACACACCACATATTGTGGCACCATTCCATAGATTGAAGGTCTCAATTTTTTTAATGGAGAGCACTTCCTCTTCCATTCACAATTGCATAACATTATTATGGCAACTATAGCAATTGTTTACAGTGAAAAGTAATAATTTAATATAATTTTAGCTGTCTGTTAGTGAAATTCAGCAGCTGGAAACAGAGAGGTGATCATGTGTCTATCTCCAGAGAAAGCTGGCAAGGCAAGCCTTCTGTGGGGCAAAGGTCATGGAGTGTGATGAGTCATCCCTGAGTCTGAGGGTTCTGAGCCTAATCAGGATCAGGGTGATTAGGCTCAGAACCCTCAGATTCAAAGATGACTCATCAGACTCAGGGATGACTGAGAACACTCATCACTCAGAGCACGATTTAAAAATCACTGGCATAGGTTATGAGTACATTACATTCTATGTAGCTAAACAAAGCAGAGCTATATCTTTTTGGATAGCAGAATACCATCAAATTATAATTTAAAGACCCTATATGATGCTCTCAGTCCAGAGTAAAATTTTCTTACATATCAGTGGGCATTGTACACATAAAAAGGAGAGTGTGCTGATTTTAAGCTACTGGAATATTTAGCTTGAGATCTGTTCAGACATCTCTGGGAAAGGAATTTGGATTTAAGAAAGTAAACAGAACTGAGATGTCTTTTTCAGCTTGTTTGATGTTTGCTAAAGAGACTGTAAATTACACTTGTAAATTACAGCTGTTTTCAAATGAATAAAGTGCTCCATGTGGCTGATGCTGTGCGATTTTACCTCTTAATATATATATTCATAATAAAAATATATTGATTCACTTCTGTAGTAGTCAAACGCTATGTCAGTGTAACACCACTGAATTCATTATTACATCTGTTCAGAGTGATACAGGCAAGGAAGTGAGAAAGGAACGCTCTCTCCTAGAAGTAAAGAGGAGGAGGGAGCCTCTCCTATTGCAACTCTGGAGCTTCACAGCGGGAGAGGAGAGGAGAGGAGAGGGGGGATCTTCCATCCCCTGTCCCTCAGTAATTCCACTCTGGGAGAGGAGAGGGTTCCAATCTCAATCATTCTAACTCCTGGTTCAAACTGCAGCTGCATGGTTCTCTTCTACAGTGCAAAGTCTGAATTATGACTGGGGGCTTATAAGAGACAGTGTACCCAGGAGAATTAGTATCATGGGAAACTAAGGATGCTCAGCCGTGGTGGACCTACGCTCTCCTAATGCTATTCTATTCCATTCTATTCTATTCAGGGTTTTCTACTGCACCTATCACTATGGTATCTAAATGCCTTCCTGTAGTGCACTATGCAGTGTGACTGCACGTGTTTGTTTTCTCATATTCTCCCCAGGTAAAGAAGTGTGTGCAGTGTAATGGCTTATTTTGGTAGTGTCTTTTTGTTTAAATATAAATATACCTGTTGCTATGTGATTGTTAGAGAATGCAAGGTCAAAGAAATATGCCTTGCATTTGAAGCAGAAAATTGGGAGGCTTGTGATGATCCTTAGTTCTTGGGTGATTTCATTCACAGTCTTGGACCACCTCCACAGAAAGTTCTGTCTCCCACATAGATAAACTCTAGTCCTATTGCTGAGAGTTTCATTGTGCTAGAGGACCAAAGTTGTTGACCATCATCTTCATCCCAGAGCTATAGGCGGTCTTTTAGAGACTCTAGGCCCTAGAGTCCCCTAAATGCTGTGGGGAAATTAGTGTAGAGAATGGAGGACAGGTTTGATATATTTGTGGTAGCTTGTGTGGCTGAGTTCATGCTCTACAGTGTTCTGAATTAGTTGGAGTTTCTGCTGAGGGCTTCATACCCTGGTATATTGTTTTGCTGTAAACTAGCCAAGAAGTAATTGTGGGTGTGTCTCTTCAACCAACAGTGATTGCAAGCTCTTCAAAATATTTTCCTCTGGATTGTTGTAAATTCAGCAGAGATACCAATAATATCTACTAACAAAGCAACGCTGCTTATGTGTGCTAGAATTCATTTCAGTATGTGTACAGTTTGTCCCTAGGGAAGTACAAGAGTGCCCCTATTAAGTTGTAGAGGGGTATTGTTTCATACAATGGGGAGCATGCTTTACCCTTGAGCAAAATGTAGTAATTATTAAGCTTTACTAGATGTTGCTGCAAATCAGATTTATCACAGTTCTACAAGATGCTCATTGCCCTTAAAAAGCATAATGGTTTGGCCTTCTCATATGAGGACCCTTTCCTATTCAGCTGAAATTCTTTATGTTGTATGTTCCCACTGAGGCATGCTCACAACACTACAACTGTAATTAAGGTCCAAACTGCAGCATGTGAATTAGTCCCCAGGGCTCTGAGAAAGCATCTATCCTTCCTAGTTAGCTGCATGTTTGCAAGTGTTGTTGGTCCTTAATAGTGTTAAAAAAACTGCATTTGGAGTGTGTGTGTGGGGAACGTTAACTGCAAGATAAGTTAGCTGATTAACTGCCACACTGCAGATAGCATTAACTTAATTAGAAAATTAACCTATATTTTCAGTAATAGGAAAAAAAGATTCAGCTCTAGCCATTATCTGTCCACTCTAGTGTGCTGTTTAGATGTTGTTTGTAATTATTAGAACTGAGAGCACTGGCTGTTGGGAGTCTGAAGAACAGGAAACAGGAAGGAGGGGGGAGGAGTTGAGGAGGCAGAGTGAGAGTTACAGTAAAGAGGTTTCCACTTTAAAAATAAAGTCCTGTTGAAGTTTGTAAGTACCTTGCCTGGTTGATACAATATCTAGAAACGTGGGGCTTGGTTATAACAAATTGTGGTTCCTACTGTGATAGTTGTGTACTGGAGCATATGATAAAAAAATGCTGTCTGTGTGTTCTGCATCATCTTAATCCAGGTTATTATTGTAAGTGTATAATTAATGATAATTTCATGAGACTAGCATCATAATATCATGCTGTACAAGAGACTTGTGAAGTAGAATATAATGTGAACTTATAGGGAATCATCAGAGAATCTACTGTTCTCGATTTCTTTCATAGTTCATACTCTCTTAGGATCTCCATTGAGCTGCACCACTTTAACAATACAGTAATTCTTACTATTGTCTTGCTGTCAATTTGTATAATCTGTTGCTAGGGCAATTGTGATGAGATGTTCATCCCACACGGGACTGGAAGGGGGTAAGATGGCCAGGTAGGCCTATTAATTCCACAGGCTGCACCTGGAGAAAAAGCCAGGGAACAGGGAATTGATTGCAAGCAGGTTCCGCTGTGCAGGAATAGCCTATAAAGCTAGGAAGCTGAAGAGAGAGGAGTGTTTGTAGCTGGTACTCCTAGAGAAAGAGGGGAGAATCAGGAGTGGCAGGAAGCAATCCAGGGAAGGAGCAATGAGGGCTTGGAGAATAAAGGCCACAACTGCTGTGTTGAGGGTCCCTGGACTGGAACCTGGTATAGAGGGTGAGTTTGGGTTCCCCTACTAGCCACTAAAGGAGTGGCACCTGAGCCGTGAATGGGAAGACTGCCTGAGATTGCTGAAGGATATATCCAGGAAAGAAGGGGAACACTGAGTGACCTAGCTGGAGGCCTGAGTCATGAAGAGAACACTGAGGTTCCTGGGATGAGAGAGCAGCAAAGAGTCCTGTGGCACCTTATAGACTAACAGAAGTATTGGAGCATGAGCTTTCGTGGGTGAATACCCACTTTTTCGGATGCGTGTCATGAGATGAGAGAGGAGGTACAGACGTGAGAGAGACAGAGCGTGATGGCGTGTGAGCATGGGAACGGGTGTTGGTCTCAAGAGCTAATCCCCAGAGTGACCAGGAGGAGGCACCACACAAGCAATGGGTGAAGCACCCCATCACAGCAACCTTAGATTATCAGATACTCCTGATAAATAATTGAAGATTTCTGTCATAGTTTACACCACAAGATAAAACTTAGTCCCAGCATAAAGAAACAAATAAGAATACTATGCATAATTACTGTAAATCACATAGATTAATTGCCAATTAAAATACATTTAGAAGCAACAGATGTAACCAAGCTACAGTTGCTTATCCTTCCTGGAAGACAGTCACTATGGCTGATGTAACTTGGAAAGTGACCTAACTGGAGGAAATGGGATAAATTTTTCACCCTTTTGACAGAATTTGATTTATAATTTATAAATATTACAGTGATCGGCAGAAAAATGCTTATCAAGGACTACATATTTTTCAGAAGTATTTTGAGTCATTTTATTCTGGCAGAACATTTTGTATTTCAATTAGAGATGGACAAATCCAGGACTGATTTAGATTTTGCAAAAATTCCTCTGCAAGAATGGCTCAAATTAGGGTCCTGTTGAACCTAAATCCCCAAAGTTCAAGTGATAACTGGCTCAGGTTTTGGCTAATCACTGATTTCAAACATGGGAAGTAGAATAAATGTTTTTTTCCCAAAATATCTTAACAAAATAAAAATCAAATCCATTCATAATTTGCATAGCATTGTCACTTAGTTCCTTAATGATCATAAGGTAATAAATAAACCCTTTTTCTTAAATTAGTAACTGTTTGCATTCGTGCTTCTGGGATATGGTAATGATATACAGTCCCAGTTGAAGGCAACTGCACCTGTATTTCCCCTCAATGGTCCTGGAAGGGCACCCGTTCTTAGGCTTCCAGCTTCACAGCTGTTGCTTCTCTTGAATGGAGACCTTCATCTCTCCATTTTGTCCAGCATATGTCCTAGCTACACGGTTCCCTGCCTCCCAGCAAAGACTGTCAGCCTAAACGGACCTGCTTGTTTTCTCTTCAGAGACTGATAACAGAGGAATTGCCACATATAGAAGTGGCCACACAGTTCTTTCTCAGCAAGCCTATTTTATTCTTAAGGTTAAAAAAACATTCTAGAGAAAACATTAACATTAATAAAAGAACCTAATTCTAATGAATGCTGATAAGCTTACCAGAGTTCATCCTAACATGGATTCTGGAAGGCCCAGTCCTTCCAATCCTAAGGATCAGGAGTCTGTTATATTAATGTAACTGGAATATATGGCCAAAGATATTAACGTAACCCACTCACTGTCCAACAAGGTTCAGTGTTTGGTTTTGAGACCTTGGCCTGCTTAATGCCATGGCAAGTAGACCACTGAAATCCTTTCAAGCTTTTATTAAAGATAGAGAAAAGAAGTAAAAACAGTTAAAGCATTTGAAAGGTAAAGTATTAAATAAGGCTTTTGTTTTAACAACATCCCTTGTTCTTTCCCTTTAGTTGAAGAGTTTTAGAAAGCAGGAGAGGGGGGGTGTTTTTTGACAGACTTTTAGATTATGTCAAGTTTGGTAATAACTGCCCTTTTGGGTAAAAGGGAAGAAGTTAGTTGAGATGGGCTGGAACTGCTGTTGCTGCTGCTATTGTTAAAGTTTGATACACTTTATCTCAGGTAATGTTGGGGATTCAGCTGGAGCTGATAAGGGTAGTGATGTCCTCTGGATCTCTTTCTGGACCAGTCTGGTCTGGATATCTTTTAGGATCAGGATGATGAGGGTTCGGGGTGGCAGCCATGATAGTGAAGCTCACTCCTTTAGCCTCCATCTCTTCTTCCTTTTGCTATATTTTTAATTCCTCTGCCCCCGCCCCGGCAGTCTGTCTTTAAGAATTCTCAGAGGGCATGATGGGAGGAATAGCACAGCCCCTTGTTGTTTTGTCTACCAGTTAGGCCTAATATCTGACACACCAGTTTTGATTCATTAATTTCTGGTTCCATATCTTCTGTTTTTATCAAGCGTGATTTCAACATAGTCCTTGAATTATATCAATGTGGTCTTTTTTGCTTAGTCTAATTTGGTCTCTGTCTGTTTCATTTGCATCTGTTTATAACATTCATTACTGAAAACAACTTGACCCTCTTTCCATCAACATTTGTTATAGGTTATTGTGACATGAACTTTCACATTTTTACAATTGAGCTTTCAGTTAGGGGAAATTTATAGACCCCAGTTATCACAACAGATCCTGTTCATTTGCTGGATCGGGAAGAAGGCCATGAACCCAGATGATTTATCCCAAAATCTTTTTGTTGTCTGTTGGCCCCTGGATAATCCAGTCTGAATTAGTATATGCTTATCTCTCAAGGGGGGATCACTTCAAAAACATGCACAATTGCATTTTCAATGTACCCGAAATATATTAACCTTAATTCAATAAGGTTTAGCACAGTTCAGTAAAGTTTATTTTAATTCCATAAGCTTTGTTCAGGATACTACAAAATATTTTCAATCTATCACATGGCACCCCTGGTGTCAAGCTGTGGAACTGCATTGGAAGTCATGTGTGTTTTGGAATGCATGCAAATTCTTCTGAAAGGGTAATGTCATCATAGTGCTCTATATAAGACAGTGTACTCCTCCAATCATCTGTTTCTCCTCCCAAACCAGAGTGCCCTGATGTTACATAGAACTCTGAGGTAGAGGGGAAGGTGGGCAGGTAGTATGAATACACAGAGGAGACTCAACTATTCCGTCTTTGAGAGCCTATGTGCATTCCCACTTGTGGGAGATTAGCAAGCAGTGCTCCACCAGCTGGCAGGTGATTGAGCAGTTCTTGGTTAAATGTGGACTATTGCACCACTTTTCCAAACTGGGCATTAGAGCAAGGTGTTGAGATGAGATTTCCCTGAGTGGAAGTGAGGTCTCTGGAAGAACACAAGGAGGAAAATGCATCTAAAAGGGTAGAAATCTGATTCCAACTTCAAGTCTAAGTGGTAGGTTCTGGTGACTTTGCCCTTGTGGACTACACTGTAAAATGGAGTGGTCATTGAAGCTCTGAATTCACTTTCCCTCTTGGCAGACAATCATTTTCAGGAAGGCCATTTTTACTGATAAATTTTGAGAGAGAGAGGCTTGAGCAAGAGGCTCATAAGGTGCTCCCATCAGCTTAGTATCTCTCTCAGAAGAAGCATGAAGTGAGACACTTTGTCCCTGACTTTCTCCCGTGTTGCAGAGACCATTTTGGAGTTGTCTAGAGGATGTTGCAATAGGAACTGGTGTCCTTTAGCTGACGCAGGATACAGACAGATTGCTCCTTTGAACTCAAGCGAGGTTGAAAAGGGAGACAGGCCTGAGGTAAGATGCAGAGCATTGCTAATATGTCATACAGGGGATTATGTCATCGTCTTTGTTTGCAGCTGGAGATTATTTGCCATTCTCCCCAGTAGCTCTCAAAATTCTGTCTGTTGATCATGAAGGGAAACAGATGAAACATCAGTTTGATCTTTGGGCATCTCTGTGGTCTACCATAGAATGCTCATATGGTTCCTCTGAAGGAGTCTCCCCATTCCTTGGCTATCCAGATACTTTCGCAAATCTCAGGGATCTGTTGTTTGTATCAGTGCTGGAAAGGAAGGCAGCATTGGCACCTGGTGAGGACTAGACACTGGTGAAAGCATCAGTGCCAGGGAGGGCCTGGTGATAAAGGGGTATTGATTGCTGGTGCCAAGGTGGGTGCCAGATTTTGTCTTGCAGATTCCAAAAAAGCCTTCATGGAGTCCTGTATGAAGGGCCACATGAGCAATCTAAGAGTGTTCTTGTAACTGTGTGTGACTCACTCCTGCAGCGCCTCCTGCTGGTATCTTTTGGAAATTAGCTTTCCAGCCATCAGAGTGCCCTCTGCAGGCTAGTATCCTGCTTTTCCTGGCCCCCATGTCCCTCTCAGACCCGGTGCCCCTTGCACGCTGGGGTACTGCCCCCGGCAGTACACCCCTCAGTACACCCCTCACACATTATCCCCACCTTGCCTCAGTCTTTGGCTACTGCCCAGTCTCCACCTAGCCCCCATTCACTGGGGCAGACTGTAGTTCAAGTCACTCATCACAGGCAAGGGGGTTTGGACCTGCTGCCTCTGCCTACCACTGCTGTCCCCTGCAACCCCAGCACCTATTCGGCTTTCCACTAGGCCATAGCCTGGGGGGTTTCTGGGCCAGAGGTCCCTAGCTCCCTGGGCCTTGCCCCAGCCCTGCTCCAGCTCAGGTACCTTGGTACACTCCCAGCAGCCAAGTACGTCCCTCTCAACAGGCTGGAGGGAGAGTCTGTCTGTGCTCCTGGCCCACCACCTTCTTATAAGGGCCAGCTGAGCCCTGAGTGAGGCATGGCCTCAGCTGAGATTACTTCCCCACTCAGCCTGGGGACTGCTTGCTTGCAGCCACTGCCCTCTCCACCCTGCTACAGTTTTGCATGATATCCTTCCACAATATCTGGATTTGAGGCAAGGGGAGAGGCTTAGTGTCTAGGGGTTGAGTTGGGGGATTCTGCAGCCTTTTCTGTGAAGGAGTCAAAGGTACTCTGAGGTAGCTGTGAATTGCTACTGGAAGAGTCAGGTAGCATAAATGCATGTATAGGAGTGGCTAGTAACCTCATTGGAAAACCCCCACTCAGACTTGGAGTGTTCAAAAGTATTATTAGAATCTCAAGTGGTAGGGAGTCTGAATTAGTCAATGCTGAGATTTCTGGCTCTGGAGACATGCAGAGAGGAGGTGATAGTGCTATCTGAGAGTCTTCAAAGCACATGAGTCACAAAGGAGGAAAAAAATGCTGTCACAGATGCTTTTTCTGCTGTTCACACCCCTTGTATGGGGAAACATTTCCTCTTTTCCAGACTTTTTATCCAATTGAGCATCTGACTACTCATGAGGTGCAATGATAGAGGTCTTGTTGGCAGAGGACAAGTCTCAAATTGGTGCTGAGGGCAATCATTTCAGAGAAGAGTAGGCAATTAGGTGATTACTTCCTGAATCAACAATGGGCTTATTGAGACTTAATGGACCATGCCAGTTTGGCCTTTGGTTCTGCTTTAGATTCAGCCACATGGCGCTGGTGAAGGATTCTTTTCTAGTATAGGGCCAAGAAGACTGGTCTTGAGCCTGTGATAGAAAGTGGTGCTGGAGGAATAAAGTACATATTGGGTCTATGTAAGAGGACTTTGGCCTGGAAGCTGGTCTCGGAGATATCAATGGGCCCACTGAGGTATGAGGCTATGGGCTTTGGGAAGCCAGACAAACCTGGAGCCACAAGCATGGGTCCCTTCTGATGTGTGAAGACATGGCAAACTGCACATTGGGTTACTCCATGACACTGCAGGCACTAAACATGGATGATGGTCTCCAAGATAATCACTAGGCAATAGGCGCACTTTGTGAGCCCTTATGGGGCTCTCAAGGCCTGACATGGTCTCAGTAAAAGCCAAGGGTTTCCAGGTTGGTGAGGGCTATTTATACTAAACTGTCTTGTATAACAGCTACGTACAGCAAATCTAAAGCTAGGCTTATGGGAAAGTCTAGTGCTGAGGACATGGAGAAGAGTTCTGTTCACTTTCTGTGATTGTGGAGAGGAAACTGAAGCAGCTCAGCCACAATTTGATGGCTAGTTGCCATATCTGGAAAGTGGGAATATACAGAAGCCTTTGGAGAAGAATGCCAAGCTTTTTTCCATAGTAAGTTACTGCAGTTTGCTGTGTCTTGTCTGACCATGTTAGCATTTCTTGCTTAAAAACGAAGTTTGCATTTGAGACTTCAGATGTGAAGTGGTTAAGTTGTGGTAATGGAATGGTAATCAGTGAACACATTTTTAATTACTCATGCTCAACACAGACTTCTAGGCATCATAAGTGAAGCCTCTGGTGAAAGCCTACTTCAGAGTGCCTGGTAGATGATTGAGAACCGTGAAAAGGGGATCTAGCTGATTCTGCTGTAAAGCCGCAGATCAGCATGAAGTGTGTGTGTGTGTGTGTGTGTGTGTGTGTGTATAGCATCAGCCAATTGTGCTGTTTTTATTAGAGGTCATTCTGTCATCATATATTTTCATTTCTTTAAATATAAAATCCCGGAGTAAGTTTTTTAGCACAGAAAAGATTATTATGAGCAGGAGACTTTTTAGTCACTTTCTTTATTTCCTTACATTTTTTGTTTTCAAGACTCAAGTTATCAAACTTGGCTGTGGATTGCTGTAGTCTGTAGAATTAATTATTTTGAGACTCAAACAGTTGGAATTCGGGACGGGGGTAAGTGGAGGTGATTGCAATTGATTCTCTTGCCAAAGTGGTGCACAGAATAAAAAGGTTGGAGAAAATCAAATTCTGAACACTACGAAGTGCCAAATTCTCTGTTATGAGAATTAGATGTTAAAATCTTCAGACTAGCTTATGTAAATTTAGCTTGATTTTTCTGAGTTTTTAATTTATGGAATTTGTTGGTGATTTTTTTTTAAACTGTTTGTCTGGTTTGAATGGCACTTAACCTAAAATATAACAGGTCTTTTTTTTGGGTGGGGGAGAGACTAATTCTCTGACTAAATGCTACTACCCCCTTTTCCTCTCCAAATAAATAAATATAAATAAAAGGCATCTCTTCTCAGCAAGGTCAACAATCGAGTTTTTAGGTCAAGTCATTTTGGAAATATAAAGGTACCCCACTGGGCAAGTTCCCTGTTGCTCACAGCCCAGTCTGGGCCAGTGTTTAGGAAGATTTCAAACCCCTGAAGTAGTTTTTTTAGATGATGTGCTTTAATTATTATGCATCGTATCATCATCCACGGTCATAACATCGATTCAAAGAGGCAGCTGTGTCTAGATGAGAAGATAAATTTCTTCCCACAATTTATTAAAGGAGGTTTTGTTCATTACTATGACCCTTTTGTTGCTTCGGAGTGCTAGTCTGCCTGGTTAAAACAATAAATTGTTGAAATAATAATCAGCATTATAATCGTAAAGCTTAAGTCAGGCCAGACTGGAGTCAACTGAATAACTGACAATCCCATTTACCTACCTGACTAGCAGTTTGTTCCACAGGGACAGCCAGTTTCACTAGAACAATTAAGCCTTAGATTTACTCCCCCATCCACATCAAATAGGATCCTTTGGTTATTTGTACATTTTAAATATTTTGGCTATTGGGAGTTCGGTCCAAGACAAGCATTTCAAGTCCACGGCTTTTGGAGGAATCAAAAACTGAACTTTACAGGAATAGGATGAGTAGCAAGGAGAAAGCACCAAGATCTATAGCCAATGGTCAACTCTTCTGACTGTGAAGGGATTTGAAAATGGTGAAAAAAATCCATATACCACTGGCTGATATCTGGGGTCAGATGTCAAATTAATGGGTTAAAAACACATGTACTTCTTTTAGAGCCTCCTGAGACCCAGTATTGAGGGGATGTGAAAGGAGATTTAGTAGGTCCCAAATAGAGCTCTCAAGAGGAAGTCTGTTTCAAGAGAAGTCTGTCTTCTTGTCCAAGTAATTATATAGCTACCCCATCACCATACAATCTGAGTGCTTCACAATCATTAATGAATTAATCCTCACAGCACCTCTGTTTCTCCTTGACTAGCATTTCTAGCAACAGACCAAATTTATTAGCCTTTTAAATTAATATCACCAGTCTCAAGTTCAACTTTTTGCAGTTTTAAACATGGTTCATTTTCTCAGAGCTAAAACAATCTTTTCAAATGCAAAATTTATAAATTAACTCATCCTATAATGTCTAGAATTAAAGGAGGAACAAACTGCTAGTCAGGTAGGTAAATGGGATTGTCAGTTATTCAGTTGACTCCAGTCTGGCCTGACTTAAGCTTTACGATTATAATGCTGATTATTATTTCAACAATTTATTGTTTTAACCAGGCAGACTAGCACTCTGAAGGAACAAAAGGGTCATAGTAACGAAAAAAACCTCCTTTAATAAATGATGGGAAGGAATTTATCTTCTCATCTAGACACAGCTGCCTCTTTGAATCGATGTTATGACCGTGGATGATGATACGATGCATAATAGTTAAAGCACATCATCTAAAAAGACTACTTCAGGGGTTTGAAATCTTCCTAAACACTGGCCCAGACTGGGCTGTGAGCAACAGGGAACTTGCCCAGTGGGGTACCTTTATATTTCCAAAATGACTTGACCTAAAAACTCGTTTGTTGACCTTGCTGAGAAGAGTCCTTGAGAACTGTTTGGAAATTAAACTAACATTAAAAATTTTGTTTACTGTAGACACCAGTTCATAATGTTAGGGATCTGTCACCTTGTTGGTAGGGAAATTCCATCTCAGTGTTTGGGGGAGAGAGAGATGCTAAAAAGTTGGTGTTACTGGAGTGCAGGATATTTTATTATATATTTTAATGGGTTTTTTGTTTAGGTTTGTGGTGATGTATGTGTGGATTAGTAGCTGGAGTTAATTGTTATTTGGTTTTATTGAAGTTTGTTAAAAGCATTTACACTTGATATAGGCATTTTTATCTACTGTGTACATCTAAATATTGATCTAATGCTTGGAATTCTGTACACTACAACTACTACTAAACACAATAAAATATTAACACATTTAAAAACAAAGAGATTAGCTACTAGTAACTGTAACCAGAATTGCTAGAGAAGGCAAAGATGTCCAAGCTATTGACCTGATCCTGCAATCAGATCTGTGTGGGTGGATCCCAGCGCCAGTGCTGAGCCCCACTGAGGTCAGTGTGAATTTTCATACAAGATTGGGTCCACAATATTTAGAGAACATATGTGAAATGTTTCAATTTAGGCAATTCTCATGTCTCAAGAAAATGAACTCTCTGTCCTTGCAGCAAAATACCCAAGGGTGGAATGGAATCTGAGCCCTTTAGGGCAGTGTGTGCCTGCTTATTATATAAAAATATTAAAAAATAAATTTTAGGACACTGTCTCTGTTAGGGACAAAATTGCTCTCTAGTATACATGTACTATTAGCTGAAATAGTTATCATATATAGGGAGCCCCATGCTGCTCTGCATTGGTGTAACTGAGAACAAGCTTTGGCCTAGTGCTTGAAATTAGAGGTAGAAAAGTTAATAATAATTTCAACCACAAACTGAAATTTACAAACTAGTAGGTCTACAAGGACGTGCATTACACTTTTGCATTATGACATTTTTCTGAGGAACTGAAACACAGTTTTAATCTCATAAATCCATGAAAACTACCGTTGAGTGGAGAGGAATATTTGGTTTTGTTTAGCACTGTACAGAATCACCTAAAATTATCTGTAAAACAGTACTGAAAGTCTTGCAATTTCCATACTAACAAGCATTTTCAAAGATCACCCTTTCTTGCATACTTTGTGATGTGTGGAAAAAAGAATAGCCCTCAAATAATATGAAGCTAAAAATTATCAAAGTGAAATATGTTTAGACTCAAACAATACTAACTAGAACCAACATCTACTTCATGCAAATTTAATTACCCCTGTTATGCTATAATACAAGGAAACATTTATATGTCTATACATGACAACTTTGATATAGTTCAAATGGTCTGCTTCACTGACACATACTAAAGATCTTACTTGAATGTATTGGAAACTCCTACTTCTAGCCCTTTTATGGGCTTTGTAAAACTTCTTTATTAGATGCCAAATGTCTGTGGCTATCAAGTCATTTGCCCATTGTGTAAATTAAGTAGTATGGTAACAATTTTGGCTTTGCTAAATTAATACAAACCCTAGAAGAGAATCTCTGGAAAAAGTTTGAAATAACATGCAGGGTAGGGTCAAGAGTTAACAGTCTGGTACTCATCTGAGTTCAGCAGTGGATCCAAAGAATCTGAGCTGGCATTAGTAAGGTCAAAAAAGGCAGGGCACCCTGACAAGAGGTCTTGGTAAATTTCAGTTAACCCATAGTAAAACAAGAATTATTGCAACTGCCTTCTCCATTCTGTCTATAATTGTAGACTAAACCTGAGATTCTATTAGCCTTTGTGAGGTGAAGGAATATTTTATCTTTGCAGTTATGTGCAGTTTATAAGACCTGAACACTGTAGACAAGAATGCCTAAAGTCCATGATAGCTTAAAGAAAAATGAAACACTTCAACATGATTTGAACAGATGGAATAACCTTTAATGCAAAACTTGTGCTCTTGGAGCCATGGTTCCTTGCACAGTCCACATGATATTCTCATTTTCCTATTTTGAAGATGGAAGAGTAAGGAAATTTGCCCTCTAGATCTACTTCTGATTCTCTTTTTTGCTTTGCTCTATTTTAGTTGTTCCTGTAATACAATCTGCTAATGTACATCTCTGTGCTAATGCAGAGTTGATTTAATAGATTCATAGATTCTAAGGCCAGAAGGAACCATTGTGATCCAGTCTGACCTCATAGGACAAGCCATACAACTTCCCCAAAATAATTCCTAGTTCATCTTTTTAGAAAAAAACACGCAATTTCTACTTTAAAATTGTCAGTGATGGAGAATCCATCAAGATCCTCGTTCAAGTGATTAATTACTCACACCATTTAAAAATTTGTCCTGTTTCTAGTGGTGAGTTTGTCTGGCTTCAATTTCTAATTGTTTCAGTGGAACTGTGCACAGGTACATGCCAGCATAGCACATTACAGACTTGGGACCAAAATTAATGAAGCCAAAAGAAAATCAAATACCAAATGCAACAGAAACAAAGTTTCTTTTTTCAAAGTGGGACACAATATCTGCTATGGGAGTGGTTATATCTAGAGCATACTATATATTTGAACTTCTATATATAGATTATTCTCCCATTTAAATTTTATCTCTGTGATGCCTCTGAAGAAGGGCAGGGGGGACTCTGAATCAACATAGAACTTTAAAAAAAAAAAAAAGTTTCAGCAAATATGATTCTTTCGGGGTTGTTCAGCATACATTCTTCCTCCATAAACAAGTTTAAAGATGGTTGTACGTTTTTTGATGTAATTTCAGATGTACTTTAACTTCCATTGTTCGTACAAGATATTTGGAAATGCTAAGTATGTAGATTTAATTGAAGAAACACTTAAGCATTTGATTTCAGAATCAGAATGGTCAAGTATAAAATTGTAGCTGTGATTGGTCCCAGGATATTAGAGGCAAGATGGTTGAGGTAGTATCTTTTATTGTACCAATTTCTGTTGGTGAGAGACAAGTTTTTGAGCTTACCCAGAACTCTTTTGCAGATTATCCAACAGATCCGATTTTCATCTCTAAACATTTGACAATATTGGGAAGTTCACTACCTAAGCTGTTGCCTCAGACACACAGGAAGAAAGACAAGATGCAAGATATATGATTTAACTAGGCTGAAATGAACTCAGTTCCCAGATGAGTTATTGGGCCATAATTTATAGAGCGCAGGTCATCCTTCCCTGCCTTAGCAGTTCACTTGTAGAAGGGGTGCCATCAGCTCACCACCCCTCCATGCTTGGTATAAGCTCATTGCTGGGACTCAATATCCTTCCCCTTGTATGAGGGTTAAGGGGCTGCTAGGGAAAAAAGGAGTGTCTCTTGGTATCAGAATTTAGGAGCCTAATCCCATTCCTCGGATGCTTAGGAGATGCCTTCCCAAAAGTCCACTTCTAATACCAATTTAAGGGAACCAGGCCTTCTGTGGAAGGACTACCTGGACTGGACACCTGCCGCCAGGAGGCACCAACAACTAGTTTGGCTGCAATGGTGACTATATGAACTCAGGTGACTGGGAGACAATGGACTTTCATTGTGTCTCTCTGACCAGAAGATGCCTCCTCCCCACCCTCTGCAGCCCAAGAGAAAGTTGAACTTCTATGAGGAAGGGGAACTCCTTACAGGGCCCACAGACCTCTTTCTCTACTGGTCTAGCCAAAGCTCCTCTGTCTAAGGCAGCAGGGTGAGCGTCCTGACACATTTACCATTCCTTGTGACTTGGTAAATGTTATTGATCTTGAAGTGGCTTTTTCACTACCACAGCACTGATCCTTAAAACATCCATAAAGCACCTGCAGCTCATGGGATTACTCACAGTGAATAAAGTTAATCAAATATGTAAGTCTTTGCATGATAAGAGCCTTAGTTTTGTCAGGATCAAATTAAGACGGTCATATTATCCAGATAGATAATTTTTTCTCCAAAGTTTCCAATCTAAAAGATAATTTCAAGTAGATTTCCCCAGAAAAAGAAAAGGAAAAAATTGTAAGAGGCTCTTTACTCATTCAGAGTAGTAAAATATGAATGGCAGTTTGGTTATTAGGACTACTTATATTTCTCTCACCCACAGTGGCATTTCTAAAAGTAGGCAGTAGAGGGTGCACATGAAGTTTCTATGAGTTTCGTTTGTATTTCTGTTCAAATAAGTGAGATCTTTTTAGGGTTTTTTGGTGGGGAGAGCAGGAGAGATAATTTTAAACATTCTTTTGTTTATTTTTTCTCTTCCTGACCCCAACCTACTAAAGAGACTACTTGCATGCTTAAACATTTGCACATGCTTGAGTGCTTTGCGGAATTGGAGCCTTAGTAAGTTGACTTCCTTCGAACTTAATACAAGGGTTTAGCCATAGCAGGAGTTGGTGGGATGTAAGACCTTTATACAGCACTTCCTCAATACTGCTTCTAAACAATTCACATCTATTAATTAATCTACTTCTATTTATCTGATCAATGAGGGTTCTTCTTTCTGACAATCCTGTAACTATGAATGAACAAAGACTATGCATAGGAGCTCAGAACAGTGGTGGCCAAACTTACTGGCTCTCCAAGCCACAGATGACAATCTTCAGAAGCTCAAGAACCAGAGCATGCCTGCCAGAAGTTGGGGCTCAAGGAGTCAGCCCCACTCTTGCTGGAGCCCCAGCAGATGCGCCCCACAGGGCTGAAGCCCTGAGACCATCCTCCCCACTGGGCAGAAGCCCCTATCGCACCACCCTGCTGCAAGATAGAGGTCCGAGCTCTCCTCCCCACTCAGTCTGGTAGGTGGAAAATGGGGGGTGGAGGGAGTTGTGAGCTGCACTTTAATGGTAAAAGAGCCACGGCTTGGCCACCCCGCCTCAGAACTTCATCAGAAGGTTCCACAGAACTCGCAAATTTGATTCAAATGTTATAAAAAGAAATTGGATAAATTACTCCGCTACATGAAAATGACAGGGGCTAGCACAAATTTATAGTAGTCGACTACCAATTGGTGTTACCAAGATGGAAATGTATTCAATTTACTGTATTAGTATATGCTAAAAATGTATTCCTGTTGAAAGAGGTCTGAAATCAGCTTTCTCCCCCCATTCCCCGTTCAAGCTAGCACTCAATCTATTGTTCTCCTCAACCTAGAATCCTTTAGAAATATTTAGCTAACAACTCTCAGCCAGCCAATTTCTTCTTCTACCTTACATGTAGCCAAAGTGATGTTTTTGGGAGACAGGCTGCAAGCAAATGTAATATTTCTATAATAGACAATAACTATGTGGGTTTTTTCCTCCCAAGACAATTCTGGCGTCTGTTCAAAAGTGCTACTATGTAACATTCTAGGAGAATGGTGTTTATCAATTTGTGGTGTTATACTGTACATCTCAGCACTGATTTACTATATTGATTCCCAGACAAAAAAACTATGCTAAAATGAAGTGAATGGTGAGAGTACATGTTTTTCATTTTTAAATTACTAATATTACAGAGATGTTGTAATTAACCTCCAAACAAGCAGTAGAAATTCAGAACTAAAGTTAAACTTGAGAAAATTCCAAACCTGTCATGGTTTGTAAATGTACAGTTAAGGCACCCAAACAATCTCAGCTGTGCGCTGTACTTATGCCATACAATAACAATATGGTGATTAATGAATTTTAGTGCTTCTTGTCCCAGATTAGATGGAAGTGATTTTTAAAGACATTAAGAGTTTTTTCATATTTCTTTTCTTCATAGAAATTTCCTTTTGACATCACCCAAAAGTGCGAAAGCAACTCCTAAAACAGATCAAACAATGTATCTGCGTTGAGAGGATTACAAATGAATTTTTAACATGATACAAGTAACAAAACAGTGGTAAGGACAGGGGGAAGGCGAGATAAAATAACAAAGGCTATGTCAACAAGATAAGGTGATTACTAGTGAATAGCGTGATGGCGCAAAGGACTGTTTTTTGTCTTTTTTTTTTAATAGCTTTTTCTGTTGGGGGAAAAAATCCTGGTTAAAATGATGGTTGTGTGTTGGGAATATTTTCTTCTACAATCCTCTGAACTTAATACCACAATACAAAACACTTAACAAAAATGGTGAGATGATTATGATCACAGGGAATCACAGAATATTAGGGTTGGAAGGGACCTCAGGAGATCATCTAGTCCAACCCCCTGCATGAAGCAGGACCAATCACCAAATCCCTAAATGGCCCCCTCAAGGATTGAACTCACAACCCTGGGTTTAGCAGGCCAATGCTCAAACCACTGAGCTATCCCTCCCCCCCAGGAAGAATAGCTCAGTGGTTTGAGCATTGGCCTGCTAAACCACTGAGCTATCCCTCCTGTTCATGTACACATTAGAACCTAAGCCTGCGGTATGAAACCAAAGAAAGTAATTTAAAGTACTACTTAGTCTGACTACATTTTACTACTTTTTTATTCTATATTTGGAACACTGCTGGAGTAAATTCATAAAGGTCACAGATTGCATTATTTCAATAAAGAGCCTGTTTGTCAGATTAGTGTGACTGTGGAGATGACCTATTACAGGATTATCATTTTATTCAGAACGAATTTACTTTTGAAACAGAAAGATATTGTAAATAATAGCTCACAAGCAATTACACCACTATGAATATGTCCTTAAATGTTTCCTTAATGCTTTCATTGTGTTATTACAAAACTTATTGGAAAGTTGAACGGATATTTTTAAACACAAGCTTCCATCAAGATTTTTTTTCCCCATTCAGTTTACCAAATTATGAAATGACTTAATGCTTCACAGGAAGAATCTTTCTGATTGGTTGTCAATGATGTCATACAGAACTTGAGTCAATACTCATTTGCAGAACCAGGACTATGACCTGTATGCTTTATTATTTCCCGATTTCCATTTCAGAAAAGCAATGACACAATAACCAATGCTTTCCTAGAGCTTTATTGCATTTTTTTCAGGTAATTGAACTTATATAGGCTTTCACCTTGTTCTATAGCCACAACATGTGCAAGTGTGCAAATATACCCCATAATATTAGGAAATGAGAGAGAACCTACTCAGAATAGACTCTCATATTTTGTTTTGTACATAAATATCTGCTAAATGTAATAGAGAACTTTTTGTAATGGCCTTTCCAAGACTTGTAGCCTGAGCATTGGAGCAGGACCTAACTTCTAAAACTTTTTTTGGAAGGAAATTTCAACCTTTTGCAATTTTTGACTTCATTCCAGTTCAAACCCAAACCTATCTCTTCCCAAAATTTCCCATGAAACAGAAATTCTCTAAAATTTTGTTTCAGAATCACCCATAGCTGGTGTTTCTGAAACAAAATTTTCTCACCACAGTCCCAACAGCTGCTGACTGAAATTTGGTTTCACTGCTGCCCACCACTGAATAGCATGGCAATGCTACCCTGGAAACTTGGGTTTCTAGCTGGCAGGAGACCATGCAAGTACCTGCCAGAGATTCATCAAACCTGATACATTTCTCCAAAACAGTTTAGGTTTGATTAATGAACATTTTTTAGTTTTGTCATAAAATTCCCAACCAGTTCTAGCAAGTCTCTTTTTCTCTCTCCAAAACACTGCTATCCTCATGTATATACTGCTGGGCAAACAAGCATAAAGTTTCCCAAAGAATGTGAAAATACATAAAAACCATAAGCAGTCTGTTAAATTTACCTGTTTCACAATGACCTACTTTACTCAGAGAGCTACTGAATAGACAGTTGGCCATTCAGGATAGTTAATGTGTGAAACAATATATATATATATATATATATACACACACATACACACATATATATATAAGAGATAAAGGAAATAATTCTGTAGAATGTTCAGAGATTGCTGTAAAACTAAAGAGTGATTTGCAAAACCTTTGATGAAAAGCTTAACCTGGTAAAGAAAGAAACCTTTTACAGCTGAGAGAGAGAATGCATGTGTGCGCACATGGGCCCAATCTCGCAAATGTTCCTCACTCTGTGTGTCAAGATTTAAGTAGCCTGGGACAAAATGTAGAAGTGCCACCACGCACTTTTGGTTTTTAGCTGAGCTTCTCCTTCTGCTTGTTTCCCATCTGTCTGCTCTTCCCAACTTTGCTACCAACTTGTCTAATTATGGGGTTTCCACTTTGGTGTGTGTTTGTTTTCTACAAATTTCCAGTAGTTCTCTAACATTTCTGGTTCTTAATTTATATTCATATTCAAAGGCCAGAAGGGACTATTGTAATCTAGTCTGACCTCCTGTGTAATGGAGGCAATAGAACTTCTGCAAAAGAATTCCTTTTTAACTACAGCATATATATAATATATTTTTTAAACTTGCCAGATGAGTTGATTGGGATAAAGATTGCACTGCATGGCATCAGACAACTGAGGCAGGAAGAGCAGCCATATCTATTGCATAGGCTGTTAAAGAAAAATGATATACAGCACCTTTCACACAATTTGTCCACTCATAATCTAGTCTTCCACTTATTCACTTCCCCCTCATCACAGCCATCCTCAACTAACCTTGTCGTCTTCATTCATCCCCTGAAACTCACTCCAAATCATATTCACCTAGTGACAGTGTCAGGGTTACCTCCCGACTCTGAACTCTGGGGTACAGATGTGGGGATCCACATGAAAGACCCCCTAAGCTTATTTCTACCAGCATCGGTTAAAAACTTCCCCAAGGCACAAATCCTTTCTTTGTCCTTTAATGGTATTGCTGCTACCACAAGTGATTTAGACAAAAATTCAGGAAAAGGACCACTTGGAGTCCCTATTTCCCCAAAATATCCCCCCAAACCCCTTCACCCCATTTCCTGGGGAGGCTTGAGAATAATATACTAACCAATTGGTTTCAATGTGAGCACAAACCAACCCCCTTGGTTTTTAAGACACTGAAAAGCAATCAGGTTCTTAAAAGAAAAAAATTATTATAAAGAAAAAAGTAAAAAAAGCACCTCTGTAAAAAATCAGGATGGAAAGTAACTTTACAGCATGATAAAAAGATTTAAAATACAGAGGATTCCCCTCTAGGCTCAGCTTCAAAGTTATCAAAAAAAAAAAAGGAATAAACTCACTCTTAGCATAGGGAAAAATCACAAGCTAAAACAAAAGATAATCTAATGCATTTCAAGTATCAGAGGGGTAGCCGTGTTAGTCTGGATCTGTGAAAGCAGCAGAGAATCCTGTGGCACCTTATAGACTAACAGAGGTCCTGGAGCGTGAGCTTTCGTGGGTGAATACCCACTTCATCAGACGCAGGAGAGGTGCCACAGGATTCTCTGCTGCTTTCACTAATGCATTTCCTTGCCATTACTTACAATTTTTGTCATCTTAGATCAGGGGTCAGCAACCTCTGGCACGTGGCTCGCAGGCCAGGCCAGTTTGTTTACCTGCTGTGTCATCAGGTTAGTCTGACTGTGGCTCCCACTGGCCACGGTTCACCCTCTCAGGCCAATGGAGGTGGCGGGAAGCTGAGGCCAGCACATCCCTGCCAGGGTGCTTACCCTGGTAAGCTGCATGCCAGAGGTTGCCGACCTCTGTCATTTTAGGTATGTTTTTAGGAGATGTTTTACCTGCTTGGTCTCTCTCTCCCTCCAGAGAGGGAACAAACAAAGAGAGCACAAACAAAACCTCCCTTCCCCCACCCAAGTTTTGAAACTATCTTCTTTCCCCATCGGTCCTTCTGGTCAGGTGCCACTTAGGTTAATAGAACTGATTAACCCCTTACAGGTAAAGCAATTCAGTACAGCTGCCCTGTGTATATTTGACAGACACACACCAGGCCTCCTTCCAGATCACCCACTACATCCCCTACCACCAGTGACATCATTACTCAGCAAGGTTGGTTATGTGATCATTATACCTCTTTTACCCTTTCTGGGCTTGTGCTCCACTGAGAGGTCTACTGGAATGAGCTGAGCTAACATTATGCTGGCAGAGTTATGCAACTTGGTCTCAGTTATGTGGGACAGGTTGAATGCCTTTTATGAGATTATTGTGAATGATGTTAATATTGTTGGGAACTGATATTGGACTGATCTGGATGATACTGAGGTGATATTGCTAGTTTCTGGTTCCATGGTCTTTGAAAGGGAGGTATCAAGTAAGTGTCTGAGACAGCCAGTAAATATACCAAGTGATATTTTCCTGGAAGCCGATCTCTGCTTCGTCTCCTTGTTCCTGTCATACCAGTGATTTGGTAGACCAGGAAATCCTGCCCTAAACACTTTTTTTTTTGTCTGGATCACCAGACCCCAAAGGTACAGCAAGCCTATTTGACCCTTTTGGCCATCCCACGAAGAGAATGTAGGAACTGCCCTACTGAACCAGGCACCAATCCATCTAGTCCAGTATCCTACTTCTGCCAGGGAAGACCCTTCAGAGGAGGGTGTAACAACCAGGCAAATGAGGGATACTCTGCCCCTCCACATTCTCATCCATCCCTGATAGCTAGAGATTGGTTTAAGCACCTCAACTTGAATGGCCAAGTATTGAGAGTTTAGTTTGTTTTGAAATTTGAGGCAAGGTTTATAGGTCATCACTCTAGCTTGAATAATGTACAGTAGAGTACAGGCCTTTATCCTGGAAAAAAAAACACCCACTGGATAATGCAAACCTATTTTATCCCTCTATGTTTAGGTCAAATGAGTGCTACTGAAAAAAGGTGTTATTGTTGGTGTTACAGATGCTTCTCTTTGGTTAACCTTCTGTATGGATATTATCAATTATCCTGTTTTTTGTAAAAAAAAAAAAAAAAAAAAAAAAAAAAAATTTCAAGTAGTGCTCTTAACTTTAACAAGTGTAACTAGTTTAAGAAATAGAAATCTGAATATAGTATGTTTTTAAATACATTATCATGCTTTGTACAGCATACTTTCAAGAGAGATTAAACGTATGAAGGGTACTTCAAATATAAATTCTAAGAACCTGAGCTAGCTGATTAACAGAAGGGTAGACCTAGTGCAATTTCCCAAAGAAAACCACTTGTAGCAGTTTTTCGGTTACAGTATGCAGAGACTTCAAAAAACTTCTGTTATCAGTAGTCTGTTCAATAACTCTGTTCAATAACTCAGTGCAAGATAATGCATCTGGTTTGTATTAAAATAGTTATGTTACTGAGTCAGTTTAAGCAAATGACAATTAAGCTATAGGGTACATTTTTAGTACTTTGAAATTAGGTCCACTGAAGAATTTCAGCATCCCAAAGAGACAGGCTGTATCAGCAGTAGCTCTTAACCACACAGGAAAAAACCTAATTTACACAACATAGTCTGGTTTAGTGGATCATCTGTCATTGTACAGCCTGTGGAGATTAGAGACTATGCTTCAAGAGCAACTAGACTCCTTTGAGCCTACCATCTTTCCTTCATACTTCTGTGAAAAGAGCTACCATGGAGCCATCACTGTGTAATATAGAGACGGTAGCAAATCCTCCTGTATGGTCACTCCCTAATGTGCCCATTCTGTGCAACAGAACTTTAGCAGTACTGCTATGCTTAGGGCCTTGTAGTGAGGCAGTGGGATAACCCACAGCCCCGCTGAGGGACGGACCTCCCCTAACACTAACGTGGGTAGAGTCACTGGGTCCTGCACCCGCCCCTCAGAGGTCACGGCGTAGACACAAAAGTATAAAAGCTCACCAGCAGAGCTCAGTGGGGAACCAGCTGCCAGAGAGGCCAGACGTCTACGACTGAGCTCCCTCTGGGGAGACAGCAGAAGGCTGCGGCCGACCTGAGGTCGCACCGGGCTGGCCGAGCCTACCGCTTGCTCATTACCCCGGGGAGGACTGGCCAAGCCTACCCCTCGCACGTTACCCGGAGGAGGACTGGCCGAGCCTACCCCACGCTTGTTACCACAAGAAGGACTGGCCGAGGCTACCCCGAGGAAGAGCCGAGCCTGCCTCTTGCCAGCTACCCTGAGCCTACCATCTGCTACTTACCCAGAGGAACCGATGGTGTTTGAGACCGCCGGCGACGCTACCACAACTCAGGTACCCAACGAGGGAGAGTGTGGAAGTAGCCCAGGGGCAGCCAACCCCAGTCTGGCTGCAACATTGCCAGAGCTGATGCCAGAGCTGGCCAAGATCCCCACTGACAGCTGTGAGTTTCTGCTCCTGCTAGGGCCCCAGGCTGGGACGCAGTGGAGTGGGAGGGCCTACGTCTCCTCTGTCACCTACTCCTTGGGTGGCAGACTCCCCCTTTTCACTGGCCTGGAGAGGCTAGGAACTCCTATTGTGGAACTACTGACTCAGGCCCTGACTAAGGGCCTGAGTCTCTGACTATTTGCTTGGTGCCCCGCCCTGACCTAGTGCCGGGGCTGCTATTGAACTGCTGACTCAGCCCCTGCCTAAGGGTCTGAGTCTCTGACTGTTTGCTGGCTGCCCCGCCCTGACCTAGGGCCTGGGCCACCATTTGACTACTGACTCAGTCCCTGCTCCAAGGGCCTGAACCCTTAACTAAGTGTGCGTTATTCTCCATGACCGCAGAGCTGACAGCCGGTGAACTAGAGCGGGGCGGTGGGATACCCCACAGCCCCGCTGAGGGATGGACCACAGGCCTTCATCATCTGCAGTGGCTCTCAACCTTTCCAAACTACTGTATCCCCAAGTTTCAATTCTCTTAAAAACTTACAAAATCAGGCACAAAAATACAAAGGCGGCATAGCACACTATTAATGAAAAATTGCTTACTTTCTAATTTTTACCATATTATAAAATAAATGAACTGGAATATAAAATTTGTACTTACATTTCATTGTATAGTATATAGAGTAGTATAAAATCACTGTCTATGAAATTTTAGTTTGTACTGACTTCACTAGTGCTTTTTATGTAGCCTGTGTCTATGATTTTACATGAGGGCTAGATCCCAGACAAATTAGCCACAGCCTTCCAAGTTACTGAAAGCCACCTGACTCAAGGACAAGCTGACTTACATCCAGGAAAAAGGTCAGTCTGCCAAAGACATCAAAAAACTGAAGCTCTACAATGGGGAGCTACAGAGTTGATTGGATGAGATCTCTGCTTCCTTTTGCCATAAGTATTCTGAGTCAGACAAGTTGAGGTTCTCAGAAATATTTTATAGAGATTTTTAAAATAGTTATTGCTGCTGTTTTTCATGTATCTCTGCCTACAAAGGCAGGCTGCCTTATTTATCATAAATCCACATACCTAGGCCTCTGAGGGAGAGGAAAATTCTAACTAAAATAGGTTTTCTATACAAAATAGATACTTTTGGGGGTTTGATATATTAGGGTCTACCAGGGGTAGGAACGAGTGCTGGGAAGCTCCCCTTTCCAGTGGTGCAAAGCTACCACTTTTGGTCTCGAGCTAACAGGCTTTAAATATCACATTGAACCTCAGAACAGAGTATTTGGGATGCAAAGGAAAGATATATCTTTGATGTTTTAAAAAAAATAAAGAGCAATGTAGCTGAGTCATGTGGTGCCCCTTCTTCCCCCAAAATTGGTGCCCAGAGCAACCATCCTGATCTCCTGCCCCTAAGGCCAGTCCTGCCAATAATTACATAATGATGCTCAAGGGGTTGGAATGCTGGAAATGATTAGTGGAGATGGATTTGTGGGCAGAACGCAGACTGGGGTAATCAGTTGCCTGATAAATTAAATTTAGTTCATGGATATCACTATTATGTTTGATTTATGTGTTCATAATATCTTTCATATGAACCACTAGGAACAAGTGGGTACTGCAGTCCTTTGAGGTCAGTTCTTCAATTTGAGGTACTGGGAATTGTACAAGTGACTTAATTATAATAAAGTTGGGTAAATATTTTGCCTAATTCCCACTTTTTCCGTTATCTTTAGGAGTTTGGTTACTTTGTCTCAAACTTCCCCCTCCAATCCTCATTTGCTTATATACAGCCATATAATTATAAGCTTTGTCCTTGGCATCTATTTCCCCTGTGTAAAGAACGCAAAACCTAATTTCTATATCAACAGTAACATGTCTTTGAGTCATTCCTTTCCTAAGGTGACACAAGGGCATTCTTGTATTGTTAATTATGAAGCATCTAGAGTTATTAAACAATTTTATGAGGAACCAAATATGAACTTCATCATTTAAATAATGTATTAATATTTTAATGTTCTGTTCTATGTCCAGACTTCTGCATTTGCATTCCAACACAGATGTCTGTTTGAGGCAATATATGTTACCTGAAATTCTGTTATACCCAGGTGGGCATCCTGACTTCCTGTTAATATTAATAGAAATTGCTTCCACATCACGTGGAAAGTAGACTTTTATGAGCACAACAGAAGTGTCTAAAGAGCAACCCAAAGGCCAGATAAGAACGGCCATACTGGGTCAGACCAAAGATCCATCTAGTCCAGTATCCTGTCTTCTGACAGTGGACAGTGCCAGGTGCCCCAGAGGTAATCCTCAAGTGATCCATCCCCTGTTGCTCATTCCCAGCTTCTGGGAAACAGAGGCTAGGGACACCAACCCTGCCCATCCTGGCTCATAGCCATTGATGAACCTGTCCTCCATAAACTTATCTAGTTCTTTTTTGAACCCTGTTATAGTCTTGTCCTCCACAACATCCTCTAGTTCTAAAATGTAGCCCACAGCTGGCTTCACCCTGTAAGTGCAGGATGAGGGTGTAAAGTCCTAATCATTTGCAAGATTTTATTGCTGAATTTTATACAAGCAATTTCAATTTAAATAATTAAGATTTAAGTTCTAACAGTTAGTATAGGGGGGTGTGTGTGTGTGTGTGTTGTATAAAAATGTATGCTGATATTTGTCAGAGTTCAGCAACACCTTATTTTTAAAGTTATCCAGAAAAGATGTTAAGAATGAAGCAGAGCAAGTTGGTGGCTGTTTATAAGAGTTGTTTTTTGAATGTGTAGCATTTTTAATAGAAAATATGCTTTTTTGTGGAAATGAGTTCAAATTCCATTACATGTTGATTCATATAATGGAATTTGAACTCAATATTCCCACAAGTCTAGAACTCTGATTCAGCAAACTATAGCAGGACACATTTATAACTCCACTGAAAGCACCTGATTTGAGTTTGGCCCAGACTATTTTGTGTATTTCTCCCGCAAGCTGTTTGGACATAGGATTTTTATATAAATTAAATATTTTCTTATTTATTGACAATTTTATCTACAACATGTCCTTGTTCATGCTGCAAAGTGGAGAAAATGTTTATTATGATGGAGTATAATATTATTTTTCTAGTTGCTGCTTGAAACATTTGCTTTCCTTATCTGTATTTGCGTAATGGAGAGATCCAAAACTTCCTGCTGCTGAATGTGGTTATATCTTTTGACATAAGTGATGGCAAAATTAGCACGTCAAGTTTAATAGGAATTGCAAGCAAGTTATATCATGTGTAAAGCTATGAGAAATTTTAAATAGGTCTTACTTGTTAACACTAGCATCTAAAAGGTAAATTATCAAAGCAATGCATGGGGATTTGCCTATGCCTCTCCCCTGGATGTAAATGATAACCATGCAGCTTACCACCCCATGCAATGCTTTGAAAATTTAACCCTAAAACTAATACAAGGAATTTTGTACTGAATTGTATGAACTGTACTTAATAGAGAAGTTCATCACTTTCCTAGATGCAACGATTCTTAATTCTGCAATGATAACCAATGATGGACCTATCTTCCATGAATTTATCTAGTTATTTTTTATCCCTGTTATAGTTTTGGCCTTCATAACATCCTCTGGCAAGGAGTTCCACAGGTTGACTGTACATTGTGTGAAAAGATACTCACTTTTGTTTGTTTTAAATCTGCTGTCTGTTATTTCATTTGTTCTTATGTTATGAGAAGAAGTAAGTTACACTTCCTTATTTACTTTCTCTACATGTCATGATTTTATAGACCTCTATTATATCCCCCTTTAGCTGACTCTTTTCCAAGCTGAAAAGTCCCAGTCCTATTAATCTCTCCTCATGTGGCAGAAGTTCCATACTCCTAATAATTTTTGTTGCCTTTTTTGAACCTTTTCCAATATATCTTTTTTGAGAGGGGGCAACCACATCTGCATGCAGTATTCAAGATGTGGGTGTACCATGGATTAATTTAGGAGCAATACAATATTTTGTCTTATCTCTCTTTCTTAATGATGCCCAATGTTCTGTTAGCTTTTTTGACTGCTGCTGCACATTGAGTGGATGTTTTCACAGAACTACCCACAATGATTCCAACATCTTTCTTGAGTGGTAACAGCTAATTTAGACCCCATCATTTTATATGCATAGTTGGGATTATGTTTTCCAATGTGCATTACTTTGCATTTATCAACATTGAATTTCATCTGACATTTTGTTGCCCAGTCACCTAGTTTTGAGAGATCCTTTTGTATCTCTTCGCAGTCTGCCTTGGACTTAACTTTCTTGAGTAGTTTTGTATCATCTGCAAATTTTTCCACCTCACTGTTTACCCCTTTTTCCAGATCATTTATAAATATGTTAAATTGGACTGGGCCCAGTACAGACCCCTGTGGGATACCACTATTTACATTTCTATTCTGAAAACTGGCCATTTATTCCTACCCTTTGTTTCCTATCTTTTAGCCAGTTATCAATTCATCAGAGGACCTTCCCTGTTACCACATGACAGCTTACTTTGCTTAAGAACCTTTGGTAAGGGACCTTGTGAAAGGCTTTCTGAAAATTGAAGTACACTATATCCACTGGATTCCCCCTTGTTCACATTCTTGTTGACCTCCTCAAAGGATTCTAGTAGATTGGTGAGACATGATTTCCCTTTAAACTCTTCCCCAACAAATTATGTTCCTCTATGTATCTGACAATTTTGTTCTTTACTATAGTTTCAACCAATTTGCCTGGCACTGAAGAGGTTTCTTAGAAATAGAAGAATCCGTGGTTTGCTTTCTAACAACTGATTCTAAACCTGCTGCTGAGCATAGAGTAGACTTGGCATTGGATTCATGAGCTTGTAGCTTATTTACTTTACAAACTAATTTCATATGAAGGTTGAGTTTGTCTTTGCTTTCTGCTGGATAATTTGATATATGTCTAATTTTTAGTCTAAAGAAGAGCAATAAAAATCTTGCTGTACTGAAAGGTTCAAAACCAATTTTCTTCTGGACAAATGTGTTTTTTGCATTGCCTTATTTTTTTTTATTGTAGTTTTAAACACATTTTTTTATCCTTGCCCATTCATCATTTGAGCATGCATTTTCCAATTCTTTTCAGATATCTAAGCTTATTCTTGACCCAACAAATTACATGCTTTTGTGGTTCTAAACTGTCTTCATTTTTATTATTTTTAAGTCAAAACGCTATGTTCTACATCTTATCATACATATTTCTCTCTCTCTCTCCAGTTGCTTCCTCATAACGTTTCTCAAGTGTAGTCTTTTCTAAGAAAAAAAAAAAGGTTAATGAAATAGACTGGACAGTAACAGAAAGTGTTTCCCATGAGTTAAAACAGTCCTCCAGGTATGTTGTTCCAGGTATTACAATGATTGCCTTTGAACAAATTCAATGTTTATATGTATTTCACCTTTTAAAGCCTCTAAGTGTCAGTTGTTCTTTCTTATGTCTGCTTAAAAGTTTAAAGATTAGTAATTTGTGCTTTGAAGTCTCACAAATCTACAAACTTGTTTGAGGTTTGCCCATCACTAATATTAGCTCTTCATAAATGCATATTTTCAATGGGTAAAGAATTTTGATTTATTTCTGATACACTCATCATAGTAGTCTGCCTAAAGGATTGCTGCCAAATTAGCTCCCATGATTCGGTGCTCCAGACAGTGACCTGAAGGAGAATCTACTGTTAATCTATTTTCAAGTGCCACTTAAGTGTTGGTACAAGCTTTTTATACCTTTTACAAATTTTTCTCACGTTTTTCCTAGTTGACAGATGCACTACAGATATGTTTACATATTTGTTGAGACAAAATATTTTAGGCTGAAATTTTCTTATTAATTTCTTAAGAACATAAGAGTGACTATACGGGGTCAAACCAATCATCCATCTAGCCTTGTAACCTGTCTTCTGACAGTGGCCAATGTCAGATGCTTCAACAGGAATGAACAGAACAGGGCAGTTATCAAGTGATCCATCCCCTGTTGTCCACTCCCAGCATCTGGCACTCAGAGGCTTAGGGACACCCAGAGCATGGGGTTGTATACATGACCATCTTGGCAAATAGCAGTCAAAGGACCTATCCACCATTAACTTACCAAATTCTTTTTTGAACCCAGTTATACTTTTGGCCTTCACAATATCCCCAGCGTCGAGTTCCACAGGTTGATTGTGCGTTGTGTGAAGTACTTCCTTGTGATTGTTTTAAACTTGCTGCCTATTAATTTCACTTTGTGACTCCTGATTATTGTGTTATGTGAAGAGGTAAATAACACTTTTTCTCCATGCTTGTAGAGGAGCAGACCCACCCCTGTGGTGCTTCCTGCTGGTGACTTCCGGGAATTACTCATTCCAGCTCCGGAGCACCCTCTGCAGGCCAGTGATCCGCCTGTCCTCTGGCCCCATGTCCCTCCCAGACCCAATGCCCTGTTGTCTGGGGTGCTGTCCCCAGCAGTAACCCCCCAGTCTTAGGGTCTCCCCTCCCCAGGGGACCCCTACCCACTATCCCCACTTTGCCTCAAGTCTTGGCTACTGCCCAGTCTCCATCCAGCCCCCATTCACTGGGGCAGACTGCAGTATAAGCCACTCATCACAGGCAAAGGGGTTTGGACCTGCTGCCTTTGCCTGCCTCTGGGCTGCCCTCTGCAACCCCAGTACCTATTACCCCAACGCTAGGCCACAGCCTGGGGCTTTCCGGGCTGGAGCTCCCCAGCTCCTTTGCCTTTCCCCAGCTCTGCCCTGCTCCACTCAGGTACCTTGTCTCTAGCTCCCTGCAGCCAGGCCCTTCTCTCTCTACAGGCAGAGGGAGACTGCAGAGCTCCTGGCTCACAGCCTTTTTATACAGGCCAGCTGTGGCCTGATTGGGGCATAGCCCAGCTGCAGCTGCTTCCCCAGTCAGCCCAGCTTTTAGAGCTGCAGCCCTCTCCAGGGCTGCTTTCCAGCCCTCCCAGGCAGGAGCGGGTGTCCACCCCGCTACAGTGCCATTAATGATTTTATAGAGTCCCTTATCATGTTCCCCCTTAACGGTCTCTTTTCCAAGCTGAACAGTCCTAGCCTTTTTAATCTCTCCTCATATGGAAGCTGTTCCGTATGCCTAATTTTTGTCGCCCTCCTCTGTACCTTTTCCATTTCCAATATACCTTTTTTGAGATGAGGTGACCAGGACTGCACACAGTTCTTGTTGAATAATAAAGTTAGCTAAACACAAACTTGTTTACCATCTGCATATCTAGCAAGCCCACACTCGTCATGTTTTTAGCCTTTTAGTAATAGTCTCTTTCAAAATTTGCCAGTTTCCTTGTTCTTCACATACCAAGGCAGGGCAGGGTAGAGAAATGGCTACTAGTGCTTATTCTGAAACACAATTAATATATGGTTTGTCAATCAATGACGTATTAAATTGTGGTCCATAATTGTAAAAGGTGCATCATTTTTGGTACTTTATACTGTAATACTTGTGGCGTTTGCAAATTGTTTGCAGAAAACATTTAAAAATCATTTGTATGTTCAGTGTTTGGAAATGTGAATACTGCATTTTCTAAAAGCAAAACCCTAGCATTTAAGTGCGCAGAAAAACACCACCTCCAGATCAAAAAAGTATTCTTCCGCCTCCCCTCCCCACCCGCTCTCTCCCCCACCTCCACAAAAAAACTACCAATCCACAAAGGGCTAGATCCATAACTGCTGTAAATTGGCTGGCTTTGTTGAATTAAAAGGAATTAGTTACATCGGTGATGAATTTGGCCCACCTTGTCTTATAGTCCTGCAATAGATGATTTGATGTGGTATTACAGGAAATATATTGGCTGCCATGCAAAGAAGGTGATTAGAGCCTTTATAGCTAGGATATGTGGGCTTAATAAAGTATAATATAATGTATAGTTAAAATTGCCGCTACTTCGTGCTACTACTGCTGAAGTCAGCAATAAACACCAATTGACTTTAAATTGCTAGTAAAAATGGAAATGTTATAGCGTCTCCAAACAGAACCAGTTATATTGTAATACAACCAGTAGTTAGTCCTCTATTCCTTTTTTTTTTAAAAAAGTTTGGATAAAACATTGATTTTAAAATATATCCTCAGTTTCATGCAGTATTAGTAATTTAACATTTAATACAAACCACAAAAGTCTATTACCACTGTACCTTCTAATAACTGTACCTAAGAGGAAGGAGGAACAGAATGGCATATATAAAAAAAAAAAAAAAAAAAATTCCCCTCTCACCCCTATGGGTGGTATATATCTTCCTCAACCTCGGGTCCTCTACCAGAGGCCTGGGAGTTTGAGGGTTCTGCGCAGTATCTTAGCTGTTCCTAGCACTGCACTCTTCTGGACAGAGAGCTCTGATGTTGTTCCTGGGATCTGTTGGAGCCACTCACCCAGCTTAGGAGTCACAGCCCCGAGTGCTCCTACCACCACTGGGACCACTTTGGCCTTCACTTTCCACATCCTCTCTAGTTCCTCTTTCAGGCCCTGGTACTTCTCCAGCTTCTCATATTCCTTCTTCCTGATGTTGCTGTCACTTGGCACTGCTATATCTATCACCACCGCTGTCTTCTGCTCCTTGTCTATTACCACGATGTCTGGTTGATTGGCCAGTACCTGCCTGTCCGTCTGGATCTGGAAGTCCCACAGAATCTTAGCCCTGCTATTCTCCACAACCTTCTGTGGAATCTCCCATCTGGTCTTGGGAGGGTCTAGCCCATACACTGTGCAGATGTTCCTGTACACAATGCCAGCCACTTGGTTGTGCCGTTCAGTGTATGCTGTTCCTGCCTGCATCTTACATCCTGCCACTATGTGTTGGACTGTCTCTGAGGCCTCTCTGCACAGTCTGCACCTTGGGTCCTCTCTAGTGTGGTAGACCCCTGCTTCAATGGATCTGGTGCTCAGTGCCTGTTCCTGTGCTGCTATGATCAGTGCCTCAGTGCTGTCTTTTAGTCCAGCCCTTTCCAGCCACTGGTAGGATTTCCCAATGTCAGCCACCTCAGCTATCTGTCGATGGTACATCCCATGCAGGGTCTTGTCTTGCCATGGCACTTCTTCTGCTTGGTCTTCCTCCCATGTCTGCTGCTGCCTCAGGCATTCTCTCAGCAGCTCATCTTTGGGGGCCATCTTACTGATGTACTCCTGGATGTTCCGGGTTTCATCCAGGATAGTGGCCTTGACGCTCACCAAGCCCCGCCCGCCTTCTTTCCGGCTGGTATACAGTCTCTGGGTGTTGGACTTGGGGTGGAAACCTCCGTGCATTGTGAGGAGCTTCCGGGTCTTCACATCGGCAGCCTCCATGTCCTCCTTTGGCCAGCTCACTATACCGGCAGGGTATCTGATGACCGGCAGGGCGTATCTGTTGATGGCGTGGATCTTGTTCTTCCCACTGAGCTGGCTCTTCAGGACCTGTCTTATCCTTTGGTGATACTTGGATGTTGCTGTCTTCCTTGCCTCCTCATCGTGGTTTCCATGTGACTGTGGGACGCCAAAGTACTTGTAGCTGGTCTGTATGTCTGCTATGTGGCCCGCTGGTAGTTCCACCCACCTTATATTTATATTTTATAAATATAAGGCTGCCAAGGACATTTTAAAGATATTTTAGTTTATTTGTTCTTGCTCCAAGCAGGAACTTATTTTCTTCCATTGGTCCCCAACTGTAATAGCAGGATGTGGTTAGTACAATCATATGACCTCATGTTTTTTAATCATGAGAATGGTAGTTCCAGTAACCAGGCTCTTCCAGGAGGCAGTATTAGTAAGCTATATGATGTAGTGTTTGCAGTCATGCCAGAATGAAAATGTTGACATGTCAGACCAGGATGCCAACAATAACTTCATAAAATAGCATAGCAACAATAAGAAAGCTGTTAATTTTGGAGAAACGTTTAAAAATAAGATGATTGATCATACAATTGTCTTGTTCATATATACGCTCAATGGTTGAGTGAATTTTTTTGGAAGTGATAGGAAGACCTGTGATAATTTGTAAAACCATATATATAATGTTATGTGAGGACTTACTAGAAAAGAAGCAGCACAATTCTACCTTTAAATAGCAAAGTGATTATAGTGACAGTAAGAAGTGGTGGCCAGCACATCCCTCGGCCCATGCTGCTTCCCACCACATACCAAAAGTTCCCGATCCCTGCTATGCATAATACCCAAAGGACTAGACAGAGAGATAGGTGTCTGTTACCTCCTACCTCAGAGGAACACTGCTGAGGTATGTCGCCTTCTGGTGACTTGCCTTAACTTCAGCACCTTAAGAACATAATTTTCAGTACAGATACATAATTCCTTAAATATTGTCTGTACATACGTTTATTGGCTCTTGGCTCTTGGTAGAGACCTTGCATCCCTTCAGTGAACTATTATGCGTATATCTGACCCAGGGTATCACTGTTTTTAAAACCCTATAAGCTGCTGTCCCTCTGACAGCTGGCACCATGGGGCCCATAGTAACAATCAGGAATCTGTTTGCCCCCTTTTTGATTCTCACTAATGGGTTTAATTGTACATTTTGGTATGTACCTGAAATCCTATGGTCTGAGTATGTATGTGGAGTGTTGTCACCTCCAAGGAGCCACCTTTCTTAGCAGAATAGGTGTTGATGCTCCATTTTAAGTGAACAACACCTTTTATATATGATATAACAAAATTAAAGACTGGCTTGTTCTGATGCCATGATTGAACCTTGCCAGATAGGCTTGCTGCTCTGATTGAGTGCTTTATTTTACCTTTAGGTACCCTTAAAATAGACAGATACAATTTTAACTTACATGTACATTATAGCAGATTCTTGTAGCTGGACATGTTCAAAGTATACCGCTGTTTTTTAGAAATAACACCTTTCTCAGTCTCTATCAGTCCCTTACACTAACTGTGATGTAAATCCTTTTACACTCCCTCCTTCTGTGTTACACACCTTTCTATCTGCTTAGTTACTTTTTCATTTCCTATCACAGGTACAGATGGTGGTATTCCATGCATTACTGCTCTGAATTTAGCTCCTAATGTCTATTGACAGCATAAGAGAGTGTTTGTATGGGTGTGCACATAAACCGTTCATTGATTGATTTGGCTTTCTAACTGTTTTAAAAAAATGTAACTGATTGCCATTGACCATAAAATGGTCCTGACACTTGGGGCAAATTTGAAAAGCTAGATAGGTCCAGTTTTAAGGAAGACTCAGTGAAGTCCTTTGTGGCCAACAGTTTCAAATGATACTGACAGAGCTTCCTGAAGATTCCTGGCAGTAAAATCTGAATATATTGATGGTTTGAAAAAGCAAATGACCTGGAGCTCTTGTCTAAGCAAATTTCAGACCTGGTACAAAGCAAGTGCCCAGATGCGCGTTCTCTCTCTTTCTCGCTCTCTCTCATCAGAATGGGATTAGTTACTTTTCTGTTGTAAGCGTGTTGATAAAAGTGCTGTGTGACTGCAACTACTAGTAGTTATACAGGTAGTTGAGGTAAACTGCAAAACAATGGTTAAGAACTCTTCACAATGGCTAGCAGCTGTTATGATATGACCATTCCCTAACATGCTGACCAGTGTTGTCTCATTGATTCCTTGTGCTCCCTGATGATTGTCTGTATTGACTTGTTTTCTCATGTCTTATCCAGACTGTAAACTCTTGGGGGAGTGGGAGCGGGAATGGGACTGTTGTTTGGTTCTGGTTTTGGTTGTACCTAACACAATAGTGTCCTGGTCCATGACTGGGCCTCTTATATGTTACTGTAGTACAAATTATTAATAATTATAAAACAGTAATCTAACAGTAGCATAGCAGCACTCTCAAATCTTGTCTGGGAGCACAGTCTCCTATCTACTGACTGTGGGGCACCCACTACATCAGGGCTTCTGTAGCCTCCTGCAGTTGCCACATTCTTCTTTGCATGGAATAGATGCTGTATCGTGAAAAACCACTACACAAATATCCCTGCAAACCTGGTTCTGTGGTGAAGTATTAACATCTCTGATTCAAAGCCCATTGAGGGCAACTGAAACATTCCCACTGAAATAGAGTGAGAAGAGCGTCTCTCTCGCTCTCCTGTTCAGCTTCCCAAGAGCTAGGGTCACAAAGGCTGAATGTTAGCTATGCTGTTGCTGCTCCACTCAAAGCCATGATGCTACTCCCATTGTGAAAGCCCCACAGCTGCACACAGAGAGCATGGGGGCATTCTTCCTTCAACAGAGGCTATAGGCTCTACACCCCGAGGTCCAATAGGGAATGATGGTGAAATTATGGGGGTCTCAGCTAGGTTGCTCCATAGAGACTAGACAGACTGAGTGTTTGTGAGTAGAATATTTCACTCTGCTTACTGTTTAAATCTGCTTGTTCCCTCAGAAGACACAGCAGCAACAGGTATCCTACGGAGTCTAACAGACCAGCATGGAGTCTGTATAAAGAGGAGCTGCTTATAGAAGTCTTAGAATTAATAGATGTTTTGTATATTCAGTGTTGTCACTTAAATAAAGTACCTTCAGCCATTTCAAATGTGCAACATGAGGCTTAGGTTTTGACCTAAGCGAAATTTCAACCGGGTTTCATCTAGGGTTTTAGGCTGTTGCATGCTTTAAAAACTTACTTACAGAATATAAAGACCTTTTGACCAGTTTAGATAAGAGTGGAGTGTGACTGTTTGTTCTGTTAATGCCAACGGTCACTGTGAGATCTATTGATCACAATGGTTTGATTGATCACCTTGAAAGGTCTTTTGGTAATGTGGAAGCTTAAAAACCTTATCTCAGTGAACATTTCTTTCATTTGGTTAATTCTGGTACAAATTGTTAAGCGTAAGTCACAGGTTTTGTCCTTTTGTTGTTATACCATAAGCATCATCTGGGTTTTCAGTACTATTATAGCACACCTAGTAATCTTTCTTATTATGGGTTGCAAAATCATACATTTTTCAAAGAATAAATGTCCTTCCCTCTGTTAACACCTCGTTATTAAAAATGAAAAAGTAAAAATATTAACTTTTCATCATTATTACTGATTTTGCATTTCAGCTAATGAATCAGGGTTTCATTTCTGTTTATAGTTTGTTTCAAGCCATTTTTCCCTTCTCATTTCATGCCCTAGCACATTATTAGTGTTCAGACTGCCTACACTTCAATGGAAAATTACAAAATCCAACAAAAAAACTCTTCTTTGGATTAAAAAAAAATATTTCTTAGGATTAGATCCATTTAAAATTACATTATCTGAAGAAATACTTGATATTCAACAAAAAATTACTGATTACATTAAAAACTAAGTAAAATCATTGCCTTGAATTTCAGCTAAAAAGCTCATTGCATCAAATTTCTTTATGAAGTTTCATGATGCTCATCTCCATATTTTGAGAGAACTGGGATTTATTTCAGGTTTGGCAATTTCACAAAGCTTTTTCCCCTGTGTGTTTCTTATGATGAATTACATGTAAGTAAGCATTGTATCCTGTTGACCATATAAAATAATTGGTTCAGTGTTGCCTGGTTTGTCTTTAAGTGCAAGGTTTTGACTCGTGCCTTTTGAGACTTCTTTTAATTGTACCTTATGCATAATTTAACCTTGTAAAGTAGAATTCTGAGTTGTTGCTTAATTAGTGTCATAATCTACTTTAAAAGGCCACAACTCAGACTGCTTCCCCTCACTATAGTTACAAAATAATCATCTTCTATACGTTTTATATTTCCTGAGACTTGTTTTCTTCCTCTTGCTTTTTCCTGAATGAGGAAGTGATTATAAGATCACCTCTTAAATTACATTTTTAAGGCCTTCCAGACTGTAGTAAAGGAAGAGACAGAGTCAGCATTCATATCATAAAGTATCAGTAAAGGAATTAACAGTACCCTGATTTTATTTTTCTCTTAGTAAAGAGCTGAAATGATTCACATAAATTTAGGCAGAGGCATAAATTCATTCTAGAGAATATGGTTGTAAAATGTTAAAATAAGATGAATTCAGGTTAAATGAAATTGTCTGCAGTCCAGAGCAATAGTTTATTGTAGAAACTCTGAGATATAGAGAAATACTCTTGTGATTGGAGTGATCAACTTTTTGGGTACTTTTCATGGAATTTGGGAGTTTGAAAGTGAATTGTCATTATCTTTATTTTCATTTTTTTAAAAAATATTGTGATGTGATATGATGTACCTCGTCCTTCATGGCCCCCTGCTGGAGGCTCTGTAGTCCTACTACATGCTGCCCCAGGAAGGAACAGTGGAGGTGAGTCCTCCAGGCTTGCCTAGAAAGGCCTTATGGAAAGCTAATCAGAGCCCAGCAGATACAGATAAAAGGAGCTGGAGGGGTTTATCAGGGCAGTTCCTAGTTGGAATCAGAGCGGTGAGGAAGGGTGCTCCTGTCTGACCAAAGGAGCTTGACTGGATGGATTTACTGGATGTGGGAGAGAGAGGACCTGAAAACTTTAACCCTAAGGTAATGATAAAAGCAGACGATAAGAGGCCCAAGGAATGCAGCAGCAACTACTTAAAGGAAGCAGTATATGGCAGCTGTTTTATAATGGCCCTGGGTTGGAAGGAGGAGTAGTGGGTGGGCTGGGTTCCCCCAACAGTCACTGGGAAAGCTTAAGTCCTGGGAAGGGGACAAGGCTCTTCTAAATGCAGCCCTTTGCTTTGGCTTATAAAGGGTGCTGAGATAGGGCTGAAAACCCTGGTGAGAGCATACAGTTTGATGAACTTTATTATCCTGGAAGGGGTCCATTTTTGACTGTGGGTCTTGGCAGGAGAGTGGAGCCACTGAGGAGCCCTGCTTAGCAAGGTTAGCAACCTACAGAGGAGAGTGGAGCCCTGCTTAGCAAGGTTAGCAACCTACAGAGGAAGCCAGGATTGGGAGAAAAGATTGCAGTACCACGCCCAGCTGGTAGGAGGCACTCAAGATGAGTGCCTCCCATCACATGCATACCAGGAGTGTTCCTCACATACCCTCTTAGTATCCCTTCCAATAGTCACACAATAGTCAATTATACTGGAACTGTTACTGACCACCCATATATATATCCTATAATCCAGTATTTCCAAAACTTGGGATGCCGCTTGTGTAGGGAAAGCCCCTGGCAGGCTTTGCTGGTTTGTTTACCTGCTGCATCCACAGGTTTGGCCGATCGTGGCTCACACTGGCTGCGGTTCGCTGCTCCAGGCCAATGGGGGCTGCTGGAAGCAGTAGCCAGTAAGTCCCTCGGCCCGCTCCACTTCCAGCAGCTCCCATTGGTCCAGCGCAGCGAACTGTGACCAGTGGGAGCCGTGATTGGCCAAACCTGCAGATACGGCAGGTAAACAAACCATCAAGGCCTGCCAGGGGCTTTCCCTACATAAGCAGCGTCCCAAGTTTGGAAAACACTGCTGTCATCCCATCATACCACAACTAGGGCTCAACCCTGCAATATACTGAGCACTGTTACTTCATTTGCACTATTCTCAAAGTTAAGCACATGATTAAGTGCTTTGCATGATTAAAGATGGAGTGCTCAATCTGCCGTAGGACTGAGCCTTGAGCAGCCTCTGCTTCCACCTCTCCCTTATTCCATCATTCCCTTCCTGCCCACCCCCCCACATATCTGCCTCTTGCAATGTGTCCAGAATATTTAGACATTCGGGTTAGGTGGACGGGGAAGCGGGTGAATACTTGATGTTGAAACGCGGTATCTAGAATCAAGGAATAAACTTACTATTTAGTATTCATAATCTTGCAATAAATATTTTAAAACCGATTTTTAATAATCACCTGTGTGGTTGTATTACATTGAAAACATAACCACATTCTTTATGGCAAGAAAGTGACAGAGAATTGCTAGAATTGAGCCTGAGTACAGTGGTGTTACTCTTACTTCTGGAAGTGCTCCCTGCAAGGGTTGTATTTCAGGATTTTTTCACAGATTCATAGACTCTAGGATTGGAAGGGACCTCGAGAGACCCAATCCAGTCCCCTGCCCTCATGGCAGGACCAAATACTGTTTAGACCATCCCTGATAGACATTTATCTAACCTACTCTTAAATATCTCCAGAGATGGAGATTCCACAACCACCCTAGGCAATTTATTCCAGTGTTTAACTACCCGCTGGCAGAGGAAATTTTTTCTAATGTCCAACCTAAATCTCCCTGCTGCAGTTAGAACCGATTGCTTCTTGGCATCATCATTAGAGCTAAGGTGAACAAGTTTTTCTCCTCCTCCTGATGACACCTTTTAGATACCTGAAAAACTGCTATCATGTCCCCTCTGTCAGTCTTCTCTTTTCAAACTAAATTAACCCAGTTCTTTTAGCCTTCCTCATAGGTCATTGTTCTCAAGACCTTTAAATCATTCTTGTTGCTCTTCTCTGGACCCTCTCCAATTTCTCCACATCTTTCTTGAATGCGGTGTCCAAACTGGACACAATATTCCACGGTGAGGCCTAACCAGCGCAGGGAAGTTAGTGAAGAGTAAAGAAGAATGACTTCTCGTGTCTTGTTAATAACACCGTGTTAAATGCATCCCAGAATCATTGTTTGCTTTTTGCAAACGTATTGACACTGTGACTCGATTTTAGCTTGTGTCCACTATGACCCCAGATCTTCGTGCCATAACTCCTTCCTAACAGTCTCTTCCATTCTGTATGTCTGAAACTGATTTTCCTTCCTACCAGTGGCAGCACTTTGCAATTTGTTTATTAAACTTCATTCGTTTACTTCAAGACCATTTCTCCAATCTGTCCAGATCATTTTGAATTTAACCTGTCCCTCACAAAGCAGTTGCAATCCCTCCCAGTTTAGTAATCGCGCAAACTTAATAAGCGTACTTTCGTTGTCCAAGCATCTAATCGTGTTTGAAGAATGAACAGAGGCTGCTCCAAAACAGAACTCCTGCGGAACCCCACTTGTTATACCTTTCAGCAGGATTGGGAGCCGTTAATAATCACTCTCTGAGTCGGTTACCAGCCAGTTAAGCACCCAACCTTAATAGTAGCCCCATCTAAATTGTATTTGCCTAGTTATCGATAAGAGAATTCAATGCGAGAAACCGTATCAAAATGCCTTATACTAAATCTCTAGGTATTACCATTCCACTGCTTCTCCTTAACCAACAAAAACTCCATTGATCTAGCAAAGAAAGTATTCAGATTGTTGAACTGATTGTCTTTACAAATCCATGCTGCTATCCCAGTCACCTTAACGCACCTTCCAATAGTGTTTTGCAGATGATTTCCTAATTACTTGCTCCATTCTTCCTGACACAGAGTTTAAACGAATTGGTCCTGTAGTTTCCTGGGTTGTTTTTATTTTCCTTTTTATAGATGGGCACTATATTGGCCTTTTCCAGTCTTTGAATCTCTCCTGTCTCCCATGACTTCCAAAGATAAATCGCTAAGAAGGCTCAAGATACCTCCTCATTAACTCTTGAGTATTCAGGAATGCATTTCAATCCAGGTCTGGTGACTTGCAGGCATCTAACTTTCTAAGTGATTTCTTAACTGTGCTCTTTTTTATTTTTATTACTTCTATCCTACCCTTGCCCACTAAGCAATTCACTATGTTAGACATATTCCTTCAGACTCTCAAGTGAAGTCCAAAACAAGGAAGTCATTAAGCGTCTCTCTGCCCATTTCCCAAGTTTCCTGTTACTGTTCTCTCTCTCACTGAGTCAGTGGGCACCCGCCCGTTGGTCTTCCTTTGCTTTAATGTATTGGGAAAAAAAGTCTTCTGTTGTCCCTTTAATTCCCATAGCTATTTGAGCTCATTTGTGCCTTTGCTCTTTCTAAATCTTGGCACCTGCATTCCTGGTTATTTGCCTATAGATCCATACCTGTTGGTAAATCTGACGCTAGTTTCCCTGTTTATAGTGACTCCTTTTTAATTTTGTAGGTCATGGCAAGATCTCGTGTTAACCAAGGTGGCTCTTGCCCACATTTCTCCTCTTTCCTACCCATCGAGTAGCTTGCTTTTGGCCCTAATAGTGTCCTTTGAAAAAACTGTCAACTCTCCATCAGTGTTCTCTTTACCCCTTCAGTCTTGATTCCATGGGACCTTACCGTATCAGCTCTCTGAGCTACCAAAATCCGCCTCCGTGAAATCCATGGTGTTGATGTGCTGTACTCCTTCTACCTTCCTTAGATTCAAACTCTATGCTTTCATGATCACTTTCCCAAGCTTCCTTCTACTTCAAATCTCATTGAGTTCCTCCCGATTGTTAAAATCAATGTCTAGAACAGCTGCCCCCATACTTTTGTCAACCTCAAAAGTTGTCTGGCAATGCAGTCCCAGGAACTTATTGGATAGTCTGTGCCCCGCGGGTTATTTTCCCCAACATATAGCCGGATAGTTAATCTCATCACCACCAAATCTTGGGCTGTTGGAGATTTGTTGAGTTGTTTAAAAAAGCCTCATCCACCTCTTCCACCTGTAGGTGGCCTTAGTAGACTCCTAGCACGACAGTCACCCTTGTTTTTTTTACCCCTTTATCCTAACCAGAGACGTCTCAAACTACTTCCGCTCCTATGGATCCATCTCCAACCTCGAGTCCAAGTGTGGTACATTTTAATATAAATAAGGTTCATAAAATAGATAGCACGTTAAAATGTTCTCACCTGTAAAGGTTAAAAGAACCAAGCACCTGACCAGAGGAAACCAATCAGGAAAATGGATTGTTCAAAGTCAGGGAGGGAATTTTGGGTGAGTCTTGTCTTCTCTCAGCTAGAAAGGTTTTTCTATCTTCTAATGCTCTTTCCAAACTGGTAAGGACAGTAGAAAACAATATAATAGCTTTTATGTTTTTTGGTGTATTTACATGTTTAGCTTGATGGAAATGTTTCAAATGATACTGTTGAATCAGACTGTTTATTCATTTTCGCTATAAAGCAAGAGCCCTGTATGCATCTTTGATACAGAGAGATATTGATTCTTTTTTTCTTTCTTTTTTTTATAAAAAAGCTTTCTTTTAATACTGTTTGAGGTCTTCCTGGGCTGGAGGGTTATGGGATGCGAAGCCCGAGGTAAGGAGTTAATACTTCTTGTGTTGGAGTGCTATCGACGGTTAAGTTCTCTGCCAGCAACAGAAGGCAACTCTGGTGGGAGGGGGAAGGATACCAAAGTGGAACATGTCTGTTCCTGATTTGGGGTTTGTCTCTTGGTTGAAAATTAGAAAAGGGAAAAGAATGCTCTTGTATTGTGTGTAAAGAGATGTGCATCAGTACTCTCAGGTTAGCCCAGAGAGGAAATCTGGGGGAGAGGAGAGGGGGAAGGGAAGGGTTATTTCCCTGTTGTGAAGCTCAGAGTCTCTGAGTCTTGGGTCCCTCCAGGGAAGGTTTGGGGAGACAGAGGGGGCCAAAAACCCGGAATTTTGAATGTGTAGCAAGATCAAAAGCTAAGCTGGTAATTAAAGCTAGAAGGGTATGCTAGGCAACCCATATTTTAGACGCTAAAGTGTCCAAGATTGGAAGAGGTATGATATGATGGCAACGTGGGAAGTAAGAATACAGAAGCCAGTAAGGAATAGTTATTGTTCTTTGTCTCTGCTTAGGGCTTTTAGCAGAGAGAAAAGGGTTGTTTTAAAAAAGTAGTCCAGAGAGAATGTTTTTTCTGCTGCTTTGGGGCTTGCATTTTAAGTCAAGGAGCCATAAGGTAATGTAAGGGTCCTTTGTTAAACAAAGGCATACCATTGGATCAAGTAGCCCGCAGCAATAACACCAGGAAATAAACTGGGTTTTTCACTTAATTTGCATTCAAAGGTTAGCTAGCAGAGAAGTTAAACAAAAGGATTGCTAGGCCGACCCCAGGAAACAACAGAGAGCCAGCCGTTCAACAGTAAGCCACCATGAGGGCACCCCAAACATAAGAAAGCAGGACCATGACTACCAAGGATGCCCTGACAAGAAGAGCAAAAACGATGCCAGAGAACAAATCAAAAAGCAGAAACACCGGCGCAACTGGAAAAAAGAGAAAAAAGGTCGAGTGAAAGAAAAAGAAGAACAATCAAACTGGCAGCTACAAAAGAAAGCAGCCAAGGAAGCAGCCCACCAGAACAACAAAGAGAAGATGCAGCCCACAAAGACAGATAGAACTCCAGAGGAGACCCATCGGCGGACACTTGATAGAACGGTAAGCAACAGAACCCAACTCACTCCTAACAACCTTCACGCAATATCTTCCCACAGCAACAAGAAATTTCCCAACTACAAGGCAGATGATGACACTGAGTTTCTAGAAATTTTGAAAGAGCCTGCATTGGGTACAGCATCCCTGAAACCAGACAATGCTAGAGCTGAGGTCCACCTCAGTGCTCTTCGCAGAAGTGGCGGCGAATGCCAAAAGGACCAAAGAAGACTATAACTGTTTCAAACAAGGCCAGATAACAGAATGGGGATAACCCTGGATCATCCCGTCGGCCGGTTCAGAACTCAAAAGTGAAACCAGATGGGTCATTCCCATAACAGCCTACTACGTTGGAAAGAATTATAAGGCCTGGATACAGGAACCCATGTTCAATCGCATTGACGATACGGCACCTCCTCACAAATGGAGAGAGTCTTGGATGGTGTTCCTGAGGACAATAACACATGTAACATACCAGATGGAAAACCCAAAAATCTCACCGAGCAGGGGAGATTGGAGCCAAATGTGGAATTGGGCAGAAGCAAGAAACGCTACGTAAAGGGGAATGAAACCCCAGGTGGGCACACCGACAATAACCCTACAACCAGAGGGCAACCCAAAGACCTCACCTACAACCCAGGAAAGCCACAAGACACCTTTTCCTTCCACCTCACCAGTCTCCAGTAAACCACCTGTCGACCCAGTGACCAAGTTAGCTGGAAGATGCTATAAAGTTGTAATGACCATGGGACACTATAAAAGGCCAAACTGCCAAAGACCCACCCGGGTGCAATCGATTAACACCACCATCGGACATCCGAATATACCCAGGCCCAGATAACCTCTCAAATCCCCTTGGAGCGAAAGAAAATTTTGAGAGTGGCGGAAAGATAGGTTACCGCGTGAGAGACACGGGGCACAAAGGTCAGCTAATCCACAATGCGTCGGATCCTGAACTCATCAACCCAAAGGCCAAGTGACCAGTTTACCCCTTCATGTAAAGCTGTAGACTTGCTATACGTGAACTGCCTGTCCATACAAAAGGCTGGCAGAATGTGGCCGTTTCTGACATATCGGGGAAGTTGGCCAACCAGGAGCGGGCCAGAGAAGGGAATGGTTTACACGAGGATACCATTCCCCGAGCTCCACGGAACCATCTGTGTGCCTGAGCGAACACAGGAGTGAACCGGATCCCCTGCCAACGGCTGACCAGCCACAGCACCTCCCATCTGGGTCACGTCACACATCTCCAGCCAGAGGGGCCACGGCTGACTGGCAGAACAACAAAACCGACAAACATACCGAAGAGGCCAAGCCCGAAGCCTGAAGATATCCCCAGGTGCACCAGCGGAGAGCGGTTCACAGCAACGAAACCCACACCTAGCATCACTTCCAGAGGGATCCAAGCCCAAGTCCACTATCCTGAGGAATGAACTGGGTGTCCCCACCTCAGGGAACAGTTCGAACGTCTAGCAGGAAAGCTAGATGTAACAGCCTTCAGAAGCTTGAGGTGGTGGCACGGAGCAACCCACCGCCTCTCAGCTCTTCAACCATCCGGTTTGTTATTAGACCCAAGGACTTTTAATACAAGGAAATCTTCGGTGGACACTAGGGGGAAGAAGGCAGCTGCACACAATCGGTTGTGTGTCTCCAACAAGTACCGGGGATAGCTCTTAAGACTAGCCCATATCATCCCAGTGCGCCATGTGGGGGTGAAACGCGAAACCAAGAAGATTGGAAGTCCTCTCACTGGGAGGGATGGCAGGAAGTTGCCCAGTATGTCGGTTCCTGTGAGGTTGCCAAAGAGTGGGAAAAGCCCCAAAATCTGATTCAGGCCCCTCTGCAGCACTCCCCATAATTGAGTCCCATTTCACGAGTACCTGTGGATATTCTGGGTCCTTCCCAAGAAAGACCCCAGAAAGCAGTACGTATGACTTTCGTGGACTTTCTACCCGATGGGCCGGAAAGCAGTAGGCTTATTGCAACACCAGGGCTAAATGGCTGTGCCCAGCCCTAACAACATTTTTGCCAAGGTAGCTTGGCCGTTGATTATTCCTTACAGACATTCAGGATCTAATTGCCTGGCAGCACCATGAAAGAACCTGTGGGAAACTCATGGTGATCTCTGTGGTTGCCACCCTTACCATCCATTCAACCAATGGCTGGTCGGAAAGTGTTTAAAATGGAACTTTGGGGCCATGATTCCAATCGGACATGCAATATTCCAATGACTTGGACCTAGTGTTGACGCAGCAGTTGCTCTTTGCTTTACAGAGCCTTTGTCCCACATCCCAGTTTAGGGGTTCTTCACCATTTCGAACTTGTGTATGGCCAACGGGTTAAGGGCCATTACAGTTGGTGGAAGCAAAGGCAACACCTCCTCCCTTTTTCTGTGTCTATTCCTTCCCTGAGCAAACTATTCCCAGTCCACCTGCCAAACATGTCCATGCCATCATGCGTTATTTCACCCAAGTTTCAGTGATGCCAACAATATCATAGTTGTTTTATTTATTAGCACTTCCAGTTCTTCCTGTTTTTTACTCGTACTTCTCGCATTTGTATATAAGCATCTTAGTACTGGTTTGATCTGCCTCCCAGTTTTGCCTGACCTTCCTTTCTCTCTGCCATTTTAGCCCCGCTTCCTCTTGTTTCCGACCATCTCCCAGTCTTCATGTTCCCCACTTACTGTGGGCTTGGCTCCTGTTCCCCATCGAACTAGTTTAAAGCCCTCCTCACTAGGTTAGCCCGTCTGTGTGCAAATAGGGGTTTTCCTCCTTGAAAGATGAACTCCATCTCTGCCTAGCAGTCCTTCTCGAATAGCATCCCGTGGTTGAGGGAGCCAAAGCCCTCCTGGCAACACCATCTTCGCAGCCAGCCTTCACCTCCGATGGCATCTGTCTCTGCCCCGGGCCCCTACTTTTGACAGGAAGAATTGAAGAGAATATCACCGCGCTCCAACCCTTTACCCGTACTCCCAGAGCTGTAGTCACTCTTGATCTGGCTCAGCCGTCACACCTTGCAGTATCATTTGTGCCCTCGTGGTGAGTAGTGATGGGGTAGTATTACGAAGGCCTGATAATCTCGACAATGCCTCTAACATTTCGGGATACGGGGCCGGAAGGCAGCATCACTCTTGAATGGAATGTTTCAGGGTGACAGATGGCGCCTCCGTCCCCCTCAGCAGAGAGTCTCCGACCACCATAACCCTACGTTTTCTTTTTCAGTGGTGGCAGCGACCTCCCAGCCTAGGGTACGAGGCTTCTCCTCCTTACTGTAGGGGTGATTCCTCCTCCCTGATCAGAGGAGCATAAACAGTTACCTTTACCACGGCGGAGGGTTGCAGCCAGGGGTGGACACTGCCCGCTGCAGAAGTAACCAGCTGCCGTGTCCACTCTTGAGCCTTTTCTCTCCTTCACCCCAGTGGTGTGTCAGCAGTCCTGTGAACTGGGACAGCTACCTCAGCTGTCTCCACATGGACACTATCCAGGAATTGCTCGTGGATATGGATGCTCCTCAACCTCGCCACCTCCTCCTCTAGCTCTCCCACCTGCTGCCTGAGAGATTTCACCAATAGGCACCTTTCACATTGGATGCCCCCCCAGCCTGGATATCAGTAAGTGGAAATTGCAAGTTACAGTCTTTGCAAAACCACACCAGAATCTGGGTAGAAGCATCCATGGTCTGGTGCTCTGTCTGGCTACAGGTGCAAGTGGAGGAGACAGAAGCAGTGCTGGCACAGGTGTTGTGGGTCTTCCTAATCATCGTAAGCCTCCCTCTCAAACTCCTCTGTCTGCAGCTCCCTGTCCGCTCTGCTCCCACAGATGCTGTATTTGCTCCTCCTTCACCTGGAGAACTCCCTTGCGAAACTCCCTGTTAGCAGCCCCTGGTCGCAAGCTTCTCCCTCCAACAGTACTTATGAGGTGGCAACATGAAGCAGAAACAGAAATTATCATCAGAAACACAGCTGTTTGAAAAACTCAGATTTATCAGAAATGCCATTCAACTGCATTGAGTGGGGAAATCTGATGGGGCCAGTGGTGAAAGGGGACCAGTCCTGATACCAAGGAGGAGAGACATTTGCCAAGGGACAATAAGTAGCTGCTTCTTCTGGGAATCTCTAGCACCTATTGGCCAGCTGAGGGAGAGAGATGCTGATTGGTCAGGGTTCCCCAGCTCCCAGGATTTAGCCTGCCAGAGGGGCCTGGTGGAGTTTCTTTTGGCTTTGTTTCAGCAGCTCACCTGAACTAGGAAAGAAAACCCAGCCTGACAGATGCTGCAGGTCTAGCTGGTTACTTGTTTAGGGAGCGAGAAAGGATTTTTTTCTCTCAGAGGCCAATTGGACCAGAGAGATTTGGGGGTTTTTTGTTTGGTTTTGTTTTTTACTTCCTTGCATACTTTCAAGCCACAGTGGGTTAAGTAGGGACATGCTTAGTACCAAATTGGGGAGCCGGGGGTGTTTGTTGCAACTTTCAGCCAGTTTACAATGCTGTTAATAGAGTAAAAAGAACTGGAATTTGGGTGATGGCACGTAGGCTCATGTGATATGATCAGATCTTGTAGCCTTTGCAGGCTGAGGTCAGACTTGTAGCCCTCGTGGGCTCAAGTTCCCATGCTGCTGCACCTTCTGCCCCCTTTGTGGGGATTGGGGGTGGGGGGGAGTGTGCTAGGATTCAAAGAGAGCTGTGTCCTGGAGGCTAGGTTGAGGAGCACCTATCGCATCTTGTGGGTTATATGATAAAGAGCCTTGTAATCCCTGCACTGGAACCAATTAAATACCTGTTATATCGGAGGATGGGTGATAAAGTTTAAAAAAAGTTGTGGCCTGTCATTTAATTCCATGCATCTCTGTCCTCCTTTTGCCTCTGTGTCCACCTCAACAGCTAGCCTACCTGCAGACCTATTCCTTCTTTCCTTCCCCACTCACACTTATTGGAAAAGTATAGCTGGCCAATCACTAATGTAATGATGCCTTCCTTAAAATGTTGAGTCTATTTGTATCACACCAAAAAAATAATATATACTATAGTATATGTGTAGAAACATTCAGACTTGGTCTGGAAGTTGGTGTGTGTTTGTGTAAACAAACTGCTAAAATTGAAGGCCTGCTCCTAATTTATGTCCCTGGCTGCTTGAACACTCCACACACAGTTCTATGGTTAATTCAGTTTCGGGGGGGGAGTTGAAGGTTCCCTTCAATTCTGTCTATGAATCTTACATCATTCTAATTCTTGCTGTTGTATTTGTGTAGCTCTTTTTCAAATCCAAGGTTTTAAATTGCTTTAAAAACATTGTACGAATAAACTAGCATGAAACCACTAAAATGTATGTATCTCTGGAGTGGCATGTGATTGCCATTATATATCTTATGACAGCTTCCATTTATTGCTCAGTTTTCTTGTTTGTAATCTAAGAGAGGGATCTCCTAGACTTCATGTAAATATCCTGAGTTTAAAATCAAAGCCAAATGTAAATGGCCTTACAATGTGGCTGTGGACCCTGATTGTCAAAAGTGACATTCTGATTGGCTAGCAGTGCCTTTGTCAAGACATCACTTGCATTCACCAATTTCTGTTGGCACACTTGGGTTTATCACTGAAAAATAAATTCCAACTCCTGTTATGTTAGATGAATGGTGTTGTCTGGTGAAAGAGATTTGATTTTTTTTTCTCTCCCACCTTTTCCATTTTATCTCATACTTTCAAAACAAATGACGAGGGTAGGTTTGGAGCAGAAAAGTGAGTTTTCCAGGATCTTGCAATCCCCACTCCCAAAATACAAGTTGCAGCAGTTTTGGGAGCTCCAGCGAATTTAAACTCAGTTGTACTAAATAGGTCTGTCTTGTGAACTGTTCCACAAGGTCAACCCATTGACTTCAGCGTGGCTGTGCAAAGCAGATTGGGGCACACATTGTGAAATATGCCAACTGAATGTTTGCAAGGCAAAGGGAATTAAAGATGTGTGTTTGAACATGAAAAGTTGCTACTGAGATGCCTTTGAGGGTTCTGGCAACAGAAGAGAGATTTAGGGGGCCTGAATCTAAAGGGAGACTTACATTTATTCTTTTTTTAATTAACCTGAAACTGAAGGGGAAAGGGTTTTGTAATTCTTCTCTCACACCTGCTATATTTTATAATATACTTTTCCAAGGAGCTACTTTCCATAGAGGAAGGATACAATAAATAGATGGATCTTTCTTAGTAGACTAAGTGCCACAATAAGTTTTTAAGCCAAACTATGTTATTGACCCCATGTTTTCATCAGTATGACTCCCTGTGACAGGTTTCAATAAAGTCATGCTTACTCAGTTATAGTATTGACACTTCAGATTTTCAAAATCCTGATTTTAAACCTGCCAACATCATGAGATTGGCTTATAAATCATACGATTTAAAATGTGTAAAACCACAAAATTTGCCTTTTTAGTTTTTGTGACTTTCATGTTTTCAAGTTTTTCTCTGCATGAGAGGAGAAACCAAGGTTTGTGTTGTCCTGGTAGTATTTACTGTTGTGTCTACCTCACTAGGAGTAAGCTTTGGCTAATAAGTGGTGACTGGGTACTGGCAGTTACTTCAAACCTTTTCTGTTACCTTCCTGCTGTGACGTTATTTAGGACAGGAAAGAGAATTGGCAAAAAAAATAAAATAAAAAATAAAATAAAATTGTGTTTAAAGATATCAGTAAAACAACTCACCCTCTTACCCCACAAAAAATACTAACTAGTGAATTTGAATTCACTGAACCCTTTCTTCCATTTATTCTATATGTTTTGTTTAACATCACTGCTATTGTTCATGAAATCACTTCTGCATAAAATCACATTTTGGTATAATGTACAACTGTCCAGACATATGAAGACGGCTAATGGTTGTTGAGCCAATTTTGCTCTTTCTTGTTGCACTTTTTAGCCCTAAGATCCAAGAAAATCCACAAAAAGTTGATTGGCATAAAGAAGGGAAATGCTGTCTCTGCCCCAGCACTCAAATTCCACTCCCAATCTGTTTGTTTAGGCTCTTATATTGTGCCCATTACTGTGGTATCTGAGCACATCCAGGCTTATAGTATAAGACCGTTGTAGGTTAGGCTTAGCTTCATACAATAGCTTGCCTTCTATAGGGCAGCAACATATTATCACATATGGATGGCAGATTGGATGGGGGGAAAAGGAAGGAAAACGGCGATCATGTTGTACATGTGCCTCTTTTGATGATAATAGGTTGAAAAATGACAATCTTTTTACTTACACTTCCTCAAGAGGAAGGCAGGCCTTGCTGAAGTGTGTTTTAAGGAAGGGGTTACTGTGCTGAAGGATACGCAAAAGATAAAGCTACTAGAAGCTTTGGTCTGACGGGTTGTTCATGACTTTCCAATAGTTGTTTTCAAAGCTATATAATATGAGGCTCTTAAAATGCTTCTATCTCAGGCTTTTTTATCCCAAAATGGAGCAACTTAACCTTATTTCATATTGTTAATAGATTGGAGATTTTACTTCAAGTCCAAAAAGGAGGTGAGAGAGTCTAATGCATTCTCATTCTACTATACTAGGACCATTTAGTATATTTTAATGTTGCAAATCTTATAAAAGTTTATCGTAGGGAACCATGTTTTTAGTGCGTGTGCGTGCGTGCATGCACACATGCATATCTAGAAAATACATTTTACCTGATTTTTTTCCGCCAGTTTTCTGGGTTAGAAATCCATTTATCATTCGATCCTATGTAATCATTTTGGCAGGATGGTTGAAAGCTTTAGTTAAAATAACCCAGGTTAAAGGGTGCTTTTGTCAAATCTGTGATACACAAAGCTCTCACTTAAACTTTGCCAATAAAGCTCAAGTGTAGAAGGAATGCTGTCAACTACCAAAGGACTAATTTCTTTTTACATTAAATTGCAACAATTGCATAGTGTCTAGAAACCAGTGATAGCTGACAAACTCAATTCTAGTCCCCTCCCACATACTTCTCAGTTTCTCCAGGCTGCCTTTCAATAAACACTTATGGAAAAAAATAGCTTTTCTATCTAATCACAGGATGTATGATTATATAAAGCATATCTATGGTCTCCATTTACAACAACAGCAATTAAAGCCTACTGCCAACTTTTTCCTCATCTAATTCTCTATAAAATAGCTGAAAGCTAATAAACCATGGTTTTTATGTGCCTTTGTAGCAACCAGTAGGAATATTACTTTTTTAATGTTCTGCTAAATTATGAAATCTCAGCCTTGCTATTTGCTGTATCATGATATCTGATAAAAGTAACATGAAAACTTTTCCCCTGCGATTGTTAGAAGTATGCATACTCATTCAGTGTTCTAGAAGCCTCAGCTACACATTTGCAGCAATATATCTTTTTAATTATTTCGATATAATTTTTCAACAAAAAACCCTACCTGTAGGGCATTGATGGAGTCATGAATGGGATTTGATGGCTTCCCACAAGAATAATTCATTTCAGTTGTGGGCATAATTGTCTTGGGTTGATGTCAGCAATCATGGCTTCAGTCATGTTGGAATATTTGCTGATAGACAGTCTTGTCATTTATTTTGAGCCAAACGGTTTGTGTTATGAAAGACAGCAACAGGTTTCTTATTGGGAGGTAGAAAAGTTCTTCAGCCTAGTTTAACCCTAGAGAAATCTCCCCTCCCCCCCACCTCATGCTTTCAAAGTCATGCATGTGGCTTTAACTGTGTGACTCAGCAGACAGCAACCAAAATCTAAGTGAGTTCTGTGTTTAGCAGTCATTAATCAAGTAGAACTGCCAATGAAGTAAATAGGACTTTTTTGTTCAGTTAAGGAATATAGGATTTGAACTGGATGAGAATTATAGTAAGGATGCTTACAGGGCAACTGGTTCTTGAGTGAGAGATACAAAGTTTTTGTTTTGTTTTTCTGTGGAATGAAAATAGTATTACAGATGCACAACTCGACATACACTGATACTTAACTGTGCGTAGTCTAGCAGCCTTCAGGCTGAGGACGCATGAGACTCTGGATAAAGGAGAAAAAAGGGCAGAGATTCCTTGTGTGTCTACTTTGTCACTAAGGCCTGGTCTACACTATGCGTTTAAATCGATTTAAAGAGCGTTAAATCGATTTAACGCTGTACCTGTCCACACTACAACGCCCTTTATGTCGATATAAAGGGCTCTTTAAATCGATTTTGTACTCCACCTCAACGAGAGGAGTAGCGCTAAATTTGATATTAACATATCGGATTATGGTTAGTGTGGACGGAAATCGACGTTATTGGCCTCCGGGCGGTATCCCACAGTGCACCACTGACCGCTCTGGACAGCAATCTGAACTCGGATGCACGCGGGAGGATAACAGAAGCCGCACTGTTGTCTCATTTCATGTTTGCCCAGGTCAGGCGCTTCTATCAAGCCGCGTGAACCCGGTTGTCTTATGCCCGGAGGCCCCGTCGGACTCTGATGCCCAGGCCGATGTCCTTCATACAACCCAGAGAGCGTACCTGGTATCCGTGGCCGGACCCGAGTCTGGGATGCTGCATCGCTTCAGGTATGGTGGACCATCTCTTTGGTATCAGAGTTCCGCTCCAGAACCGACTCATGCCAAAGCAGGTGTGCGAAAGCGGTGTCTCGGATAGCGAGCGTGCAAGCGTGGGTGCAGCTTCCGAGACAACCCGGACTTATTGGACTGCCATGGAGGCGAAGCCCCAGAGCGGGTCCGCCGTCCTATCACGTCCACGCAGTCTAATGAAAGAGCGTTCTTGCCGTCTTTGCTGCGCTTCCATGGTCTGTAGGTTCACACAGATCGTTGCAGGTCGGTTAGAGGAATAGCTCTCGTGTGCCCCCCCCCCCACACCATGTGTGAAAGAATGGAACGAATCTTATCTTGACTTTTCAGTGTCACCTTGTCGTATGATGCTTGTGCGTTCGCGCCAGATGCTACAGCAGTGAGTGCACTTCGCCTCTATACCTCCTCCACGGTGGATGACGGTTGCAAAGTAGGACAGGTAACCGCTCTGGCCCATAGCTGCTACTTGTCATTGAGGCGGAATAGATTCTGGTTTAGCCCAGGAGATAGGACCCAGAACGCGTAAAGAATTTATCATGACTGGATTTCAGCCCTACCTTTACCTGTGTACCGAACGATTCATGTACTGCACTGAATGTCCAAGCCCAGGGGCTGCCTGCCCCTAATTCTCTTCACTAACACGTTCTCTGTTTTTATTCCTGCTTCCTTAACTTCATGAACCATGGGCGCGGGACTGGCATGGATGCCCGGTAGGTTGGGGTGGGCGGGAAGCAAGAGGTGGTGTGCTTGTCAGGGGCGCACCTCTGTGACCCACTCTTAACGCGCACTTCTCTGATATCACATTGAGTCCTCTAAACAAGTTGCCCTGTTGTCGTAGAGATGACTATTCTTAGAACTAAGTGCGAGGGATTGGAATCCGTTCCAGTGGTAGTCGCAATCGCCAGATATATTGCTATCTCGGCGTCTTGCCACAGCCGCCCGGGCCGGATTCTGAGCTGGTAGGGTGACGCTAGAGCGGCATCGGTGAATGATGCACTGGCGGGGACGCTACGTGGAAGAGCGCTCCGTCATCATCCCAATGAGTTCTGTTGTGCGCAGTCGGCCTGTACCCGCTCAGACGACCGGTACCACTCTGTTCTTGCAAAAGCACGTGAATGGTGCTGTGTAGCGCTGGCGTATACGCTCTTCTCCCGCAGCATCCAGTACACTCAGGTGCCGGATAAAATAAAAGCTGATGACTCCATGTTGCCGTGCTATGGCGTCTGCCAGGGCAATCCAGGGAAAAACGTCGCGAAGAGTTGTAGCTGATGTTTTCCCGGAGGAAGAATGGGACTGACGACATTTACCAGAATCCCCGCGACATTAAGTTCAGCCTGGATTCCGGGGCAGGGGAGACTGCGGGGAACTATGGGCTAAGACGAAGTGCACCCACAATGCACGCTTGAATGCGTTAGCCTCGGAGCATGGACGCACAACGCTGAATTACTGTGCCTAGTGTGGCCGCATGAAATCGAAATTATAATATCAGTTTTATAAAACCGATTTTAGCAAATTCGATTTTATCCCGTAGTGTAGACGTGGCCTAAGAGGGAGAAGGCTATCTTGTTGTGGCTCCCAGTTCTTCGAGGACTGCCTGTGAAATGCTCTCCACCTATACCAGAAGCAAAGGGGCAGAGAGTGTGTGGAGAGGGGGCAGAGACATGTCATCCTAACATACACAGTAATGAGGGAGATGTACATTGTACCACTTACACAGGTGTCTGCTACACTCCAGTAAGGGGGAAGTCCTGGGAGGAATTATGCCTCAGAGAGAGGTCTGTGAAATATGTCTGTACTACAAAGACTACACTACCTTAGCTACATTGGCATCGCTGTGCCAGCATAACTCTGTAGTATAGATACAGCCTAGGCTGGGGGAAGGGTTTTTTTCATCCATATAGGAAAACTATCTCCCTCAGCAATGGTAGGTAGCTACACAGATTACACTATTCTTCCATTGACATAACTGCGCCTATGCTAGAAGGTAGGCATAGCTATGTCGGTCAGAGGGGTGTTTTTTTCACATCCCTGATTGATGTAGCTATGTTCACCTAACTTTTAAGTGTAGACCAAGCCTTAAGCACAATATGCAGGCTGTCTGGAGTGGCTCACAACAATGAGCGTCAGCTTCAGGGTAGACTGCTGTAAACCAGAGCACAAATCTCACATTGGTTGCCTGTTCTGTCATTAGATTTCACCAACCAAGTATCAAGTGTGAACTCCTCAAGCACTAGAACCACCTTGACAGAGTGAGTCACTCCTGTCTCTCTTGCCACCCAGGCAAACCTGCCTTTGCAATAGATGGTCCCTTATGCCAAAAATCACAACAATATTCAGGTTACTCCCAAAGGACCAGTCATTTACCTCATGCCATTTTTACCCTAGATTGCTCACCAAAGCCAACACATGTAGCCAATCTGGAAGTAAACTATCTAAAGAGTTATTAACTAGGAAAAAGAAATGTTATTTTCAAGGTTAAAGCAGGTAAACGTACACGCACAAATGAGTTGGTCGTAGGTTTCAAACGGTAATAGACGCTGCTGTAATATGCAAGCTCTATATGTCCTTTAGGGCTAGTCCAAGCTAAGCAGCTTGGGGAACCCTTGGTTAAGCTTAGAAATATTGCCCTCTCCACATTCCAAGCAGCACAGTGATACAATTCCTTCTGGTTAGGGAGTTTTATTCCCTTCCCCCAGAGTTCAAACAGTGATAGGATGAGAGTTTGTGCATGTCCCCTCCTCATGGGCATGAAGGGGGAGCAATCAACAAAGTATTTTGTCCACTGATGTTCCACAATGATTCATGTGGTTCTGTAGGCCTGCTTTTGTTGGGCAGGAGATGACCCTTCTTGTAATAAACTAGTATTTCACACTTGGTAATACTTCTCTCCTGACTGCGATGGTTTCCAGTTTCATAGCAAACACTTTTATAGTTACAAAGCAAACACTAAAATCTTACCTTATAACATGGGAAAGAGATATTGTAAGCAGGGCTTTGGAGCGGAGTCCAGAGCTGGAGCACGGAGCAACTCCGGAGCAATGGGACTGCAGTTTTTGCCTGGAGTTGGAGCAGAGCCAGAGTGTAGCTCCAAAACCCTGATTGTAAGTAAGATTAATGCATGCAGCAACTCAAAAGCATGTCATAAAGTCTAAACACTGAACACATTCTTACAAACTTAACCTCTGTTTTAATAATGCTAACACACAGGTGAGTCAAACTGGTTTCCAGCTATGCATTCGTCAGTGTTCAGTGAGGTCTAGGGGCATTGGCATGAGATGGCACCTGGTCTGCATCACAAATTCCTCCCAGAATTCCATCTAAGACAGTGCTAATATTCCCTGTGCTAATATTCAAAGGCCCAATGTATTGTATGAAAACACAGTATTGCTAATGATGTTAAATCACAGTTTAAAGTCTACCTTTGTATCATAAGCAACTGTACTATCTGTCGCTAAAAGGAAAATTATTTTCTCTCTATTTTCCAGAGAAATAACATAACACGTAATTGCCTCTCAGCTGACTTTTCTTTTCACCCTTGTCATCCATGCCCCTGCCCCCGCACCTGGTCGTGGTGAAGTATTTATCTATTACTGAAGGACCCTGAACTCAGAATTTTGCAGATAAATCAATTAGGGGGACCCATTTACATTTTTGTATATGTAATTATTCACTTGCCATTTTCATTGTCCAATCCTGTAAGTGCTTTGAGAATGGAATTTTCATTTAAATCGCTTGAAATTTCTCAAAGCACTTACAGGATTGGACAATGAAAATGGCAAGTGAATAATTACATATACAAAGCAGAATCAAGTTATAGGCCTGACTTGGGCATGTTACACACTTAAATTTTAACTTTCTTAGAAGTTTAAATTTGTAAGGAGATTTCTAATCTAATGTTTGAATATTTTGTTTTACTGAATACTGTAGTCGTTAATCTTAATACAGTTGGCACTGCAGCTGTGAGTGAGTTGGTGGTGTATGGAAGTACTTATAGCTGCATGCAGAATAATGTACAATTGGAAATAATACTTTATATACTAGAAAAGACAGCAATGTGCCACACAGTCACAATATTGAATTCATATTCTATGATGTTGCATTGTCTTAATGTTAAAGAGAAAGCAAAGGGAACCAGTAGTAATATTTATCTAAGGACTATTAGGTAAAAAATTCCTAAATGTTAACAAGTAATAGCAATCTCTATGCTTCCCAAGTGTACATATTAGAATTGATACCCAAATTTTTTATAGCTAGTACTTTACTATAGTAAAAACCATAAAAGTACTTGCTATAAAAAGTTCCTTCACGCCTTAATAATAATTTTGCCATTCAACCACTGCTGAGATAAGGAGGTAAAAGAATATGGGAACTTTTTGTTATGGCCTCTGACAGTTGACATGTATGTAACAGGAGAGAATCCTTAACTATTTCAGCATTTCCAGCTCCAGCCCAATCTGAAAAGCAGAAGTTAAACTAAAAGAATATAATAAATTTGGAACTTTTGAAAAAATTTGGTTTATTTCTAAGTATTGGTGAAGGTTGTAGAGAAGTGTGAGATCTAATATAATTCAGATCTTGCTTGGACTATACCTATTTTTACTCTAGTCCCCTTTTTAGCTCAACCAATCCATAATTCTGATTAATTGGGGAACAGACTTTTCTAAAAATTTGGGCCCAATTCTGTCACTTTTTTTAAACTTATTTTGAACAGCACTTTACTAAGAAGTTGTCCTATTGATTTTAATGAGAATATTAAGTTAAATACTGCTCATTGTGACTAGGGTTGGTAAAGTTATCAGCAAAGAGGATATACTAATAGTCAAAGTTGTAACTGTCAACCAGCCAAGTCTGAAAAGCTGACGACATCCTGTGCTTGGTGACAGCAGAATAAATCAGTTAAACATGCTACTGTGCTTGTCATGGATATTCACTTTCTATCCTTGTGACAGTGTCAACTCTTATGCTCTTGCTGCTCACAACCACACATCACTGTCGGAGGCATGTTTTTAATCTACAAAGTGCCTTTTTATAAACTGGCATCCAGACTCCTTGCTGGGGAGGGAGGAGGAGAGAAGAGACCTGGTGCCTCCTTCAGATATTATTAACCAGAGTAGAGAAACAAATCATGTGGTGACAGATGTGTTTTGTGGCATAAGCATGTTGTTGTCTCCATGGGTATTAGTACAAAGAAATTGCTTGGAGCAGGACAGAGCAGCATGCTGTGTGGCAGTACACATACAGGAAGCCCTGAGCACAATGGCTTTGATGTATTTTGCACTAGGGAGGGACATTCTGTAAGACAATTTCACTGTGGTTAAATAAATTGTTTTTAGTTATCAGCTCAGGAATTGTCACATCTGCTCATGTAAATAGTTCAGTGAATAGTAGTGCAATGAAGAGAATTGTGTAAAGTTTCCTCTCCTAGTTCACTGCCTGTATTTGTTTTAAAACATTTTTTATTAAAACACAGGGAACAAAGATAATTTAGTATATACATTAATACAAGAAATACTGTATTATATTAATGCAATGTAAGTGCCTGATCCTGGATTCTTTACTTCAGTCCCCTTATCTTCACTGGGAGTAATGACCAAGTAAAGGTTGCTTATGTAAGTTTGTGGGGTTAGGTCCCAAATTTGTAAAACTAGTTTGTACAGGACATGATAAAGTTCTAACTTTTCAAATAATTACATTTTAATCTAGAAAATTTGCATCAAGGGCATCTTCATATTAACAAGTCTTCTTTTGTGGTCAAAGAAAATCTACAGTATATGAAGAAGCTAAAAAAGAGACAAAAGTTAGAATTTTCATTGACTTTCATTTGAGATTTTGGGTATATCTACACCTAAAATGCTACAGTGTGGACACTACCTATGCCAACTGGATGGGTTCTCCCATCCACATAGGTAATCTGCCTCTCCAAGAGGCAGTAGCTAAATCAGGGGAAGAATTTGCACTTTCACTAGCATAGCTTGTTTTGTGTTTGGAGTGTGGTTTTATTATGCCAGTACAAAGCACACCTGGGTCCACAGTAGGAGTGGTTTGCTGGAATAATGTATTAGTATTCCTATACCTCTAAAGCACTCCTAGTGTAGACATAGCCTGAGGGTATGTCTGCTAAAAATGATACAGCAACACAGCTGCAGCACTGCCGTATATACACTACAGCAATGGAAAGGGTTCTTCTGTCACTGTAATAAGTCCATCTCTCTGAGAGACAGTAGCTAGGTTAACGGAGAATTATTCTGTGGACCTAGTGGTGTCTAGGGCTAGGGCTTAGGTCAGCTTAACTGTGTCCCTCGGGGCATGACATTTTTCATAGCCATGAGCGATTTAGTTAAGCCGACCTAATTTTGTAGTGTAGTCTTTGAAAAATTTCAAAGAAATTTTTACCCCGAACCACTAAACAGTTAGATAATTTATTATCCACCATTTTTTGTTGTTGTTTAAATACATTGCCCATTTAGAGTGTTTCTGTCCTGCTAGGTTGAAACACATGTAGAACGCTAGTTGTTTTGCAGTTTAAACAGAAATTATTATAAAGAATATTGGATGATTTGAACAAATTACTTCAGTTATTTTCTTGTTTTAAGCCAAACAAATACAACAACAAAAATCTCTTCCATTTTGTGAATGAACTGATGATTATAATGACTCTTAACATGAATGAGAGGTGCATACAAAATGCCTGAATGTTCGAGCATCAGTAAACTATGCAGTTTGATTCACTGAGGGGATGATCTTGTGATGTTTCTCTTTCACCATTGTTTAAGCTAAGTATATTCAACATAAAGCTGTCTGAAATAGCCAGTGCTAGACATGCATTATAAGTATGAAAAATGTAAGTGCCGGGGTTGTTTATGTATCTCTAATCTGTATATGTAATACACATTTGCTGGAATGCAGTAAATGAATAGAGCTGAACTGAAATATCCCAATTATTAATGTATTTGTTTAGTATGGTGAGTATAGTCAGCTCTATACAATACAAAGCATGACTGGAGCATGTTGTGGATAGCAATCCCTTGATTATAAAATTCCCCGTTGGGTTCCATTGCAAATAAGCAGCTGCTAGGGCAGTCCTGGGAATCAGAGGAGTACAAAGGTGGACATAAAGCCTAGACTGCACAACGTAACTAACATTTGTTGTATGTAACATGATTATAGGGGATGGGGTGCTACATTTCTTTCCTGAACCACCTTTCAGAAAAGTATCCTTGCAAGCTGAGCTGTGCTCTCCTTACCTCAGCTCTGCAGTCTGCAATGGAGAGTGCAAATAGGGGGAATAAATGACTTGTGAATTGGGGAAATAAATGACTACAATAGAATGGGAAGGTTTGTGGCCTGTGGTATGCAGGAAGTCACACTAAATGATTGTGACTGTCCCTTCTGGCCTTAAAGTGTATGAGTCTAATATGTAGGATCAAGAAAATAAGTGAGAAAGGTGTGAGAGGTGGTAGAAAAAGCTGTGGAGCGGGGGAGGAAGAAAACCAGAACAAAGAATAAAAAAGGAGCCAATGAATGACCTAAGCGGGCAAAATTAGTGGGGTTGGAGGAGTATTTGGTTGAGAGAAGAGGCAGGATAGGGGAAAAAAATTAATGAAGAGAGAGATGAGTAAAACTGTTCTTAGTGAAAGATAACTAACAGTTTTTAAAATAAATGTGAGCAGTATTATAGCCATGTTGGCCCCAGGATATTAGAGATAAAAGGAGGGTGAGGTGGTAATAAAATGTTTATCAACCTTTGGGCCTAAGCAAGCAGATGCACAAGATAGTAATGTGAGCACATGAAGGCTGGGATGAAAACTCTAAATAGATTTTTCTCCTCTGATTCAAGTTAGAATTAGAAGTTGGGTCCAGAGATGAAACTAGTTTACTGACCCACTGCACCACTTCAGAAACCTCATCTTTTTATTTTAATTGTGTGATAAAATAGATTTCCAAAGATGGGCATCTGTAAATACCATGATTCTGGGTGCAAAATGAACATATGTATTGTACACTTGGGCTATGGTTACACTAGAGAGATTACAGTGGCACACCTTATCTGTTCTAAGCCAATAGGAGAGAGCTCTCCTGTTGACTTACTTAATGGACATCCAGTTAGCGGCCGCAGCTATGTTGGCAGGAGAAGCTCTACCATCAATATAGTGCTATCCACACTGGCGCTTAGGTCTGTGTCACTTTTGTTCAGGGGGTGGCTTATTGTCCCCTCCCCCTGAGCAACATAAATTATACTGACATAAGTGGTAGTGTAGACCTAGCCTTGGTTAGTTGCGCCTTGCAAGAAACGTGTAGCACACTTATCTTTATTTTCTAGCCCAGTCATCTGATTTGGGTCAGGATTACAAATGTTTATACCCCTCTGTCATAAACAGGTAGCTAAGGATTAATGTTTCTTTTACCTGTAAAGGGTTAACAAAAGGAACCAAACACTTGACCAGAGGACCAATCAGGAAACCGGATTTTTTAAAAGCTCAGGGAGGGAATTTTTGGGTGTGTGTCCTTTGTCTGTGTCTCTGTTGCTCTCTCAGCTCTGAGAGTGATCTCTCTATCTGCAGGCTTTAAAATAATTCTTTGTTTCCAATTGTAAAGTACAGGTATAAGACAATATAGGTTTTTATATTGTTTTTGTATTTACATGTGTGTAGTTTGCTGGAATGTTTTTTCAATTCTATTTCTTTTGGATAAGGCTATTTAATTCATTTTCTTTTAGGCCATTAACCTGTATATTGTCACCTTGATACAGAGACTTTTTATATTTCTTTTCTTTCTTTTTATATATAAGCTTATGCTTTTTCAGAGACCTGTTGGATTTTTTCCTAGGGGGGAGACGGTCAAGGGGAATTGAGGCCTAGCGCTCACCAGGGAAATGGTGGGGGAGGAAGAAACAGGGGGCAGGGAAAATCTTTTGTGGGTTAGAGTTACTTAAAGCCTAAATTTGTATATAGCCTCTGGTGAGGGGGAGAGACATTCGATCTTCGGTGTTAATTTAAGTATTGAAGCAGGGTAAATCTCCTAGTGTACCAGGGCGGGAAGATCTGGTGAGTATAGGGGGGAAGGAAGTGGGTTATTTCCCTTTGTTGTGAGACCAGGGCATTGAGTCTTGGGGTCCCCCAGAGAAGGTTTTGGGGAGACCAGAGTGAGCCAGACACTGGAATTTCTGGCTGGTGGCAGCGCTATCAGATCCAAGCTGGTAATTAAGCTTGGAGGGTTCATGCAGGCACCCACATTTTGGACGCTAAGGTTCAGAATTGGGAATTATGCTTTATGACACCCTCTCTCATGCCAGAGGTCTGCATTTACTGTTTCTGGTTATTACTGACTCATCTTTGGTGGGGAAACCAAATATAAGTAAAACCAAATATTTGCAAACACTATCACAAATTAATGCAGAAAATTGATGAAACAAAGCACCAGGCACTTCAAGTAATCCGTGTTGACCTCCATCCATCCCAGAACTCCCTAACAGATCTACCTTTCATTGGACATCTGTCAATGTCAGCCTGCATGATTTTCAAATCTTATGGCCATTTATTGTTCTGAAAATACCTGACCTCTGTGGTGAATCAGTTTAATAACTGTGAAACACACGTAATACAGCAGATTGGTTTAGGATGTTGGGAATAATATAACTAACAATGCATTTCAAAATGAGCTGATTTTGTGCTGTCCACATGGCACACACTTTGCTTAGCTGAACATAATTTATCATAATCTTTTTGTATATGCTGCTTGCATATGATTACATTGCATCGTGAGCTGGCCAGATGTGCATGCAAACACTGTTTGTATGCACTAGCCTCTGAAAATCTGTCCCTCTGTGGCCAATTTCTTTAGTGTCACATTCACAATAGATCTAAGGAACTAGCTGTACTTCAGATATTACAGGCAGGTAAGCTTTTATGATCAGACTTCTTGTTTGTATTCAAAATCCTCTTTAGAAACTTTAGGCTACAGGGCTGCCAAGCTAACACCTTTCTTGTGAGCACCACATTAACTAAAACTAAAATGTTCTATTTTGAACAGGAGTACATAATAAAGCTCTGGATAAAAAAAGGAACAATCCTAATTTCAGGTCTTCCATGAGACATGGAATCTTTATCTGAATTCCTTCGACAAAAGAAAATTGAAGGTTTTTGTTTTGCTGCATTTTCTGACTTGGTCTCCACTAATTAAGGAGCAATTTAAGTTACTTACACTTTGAAGTTTCATTCATTACCTGTCCTGTGTTAAGTCAACAACAGGCTACATCTAAAGCAGTGAGTCCCAGGCCATCACTTTTTCTGGCTGCCTAATTAAATATAATTACTTTATTTTGTGCCAGGGTTCATACTTGTAACATTGCCTTGTAATAAATTGAATGCATGCAGGGGGACTGTTTGACGCCAGAGAGGAGACGTTCCTGCTGTCCCTCCCTGCCATAGCATCTAAGTCAAAAGTACAGACATCATTCTGCTACCTATTTATTAGCTGCACTACAGGAGAAACTCACCAGTAGTGCTCTCTTTCTTTAAATAGGCTGGATGTATATTGACCCATATATATTCCTAAAAATAGCCAGAATTCTGAACATACTGCAATTAGCTGCAGAGCGAACTCACAATATTATGACAAAGATCAAAAACATTGTTTCCACTCATTCTCTCTTGAAGGATTTGAAGAATGACTGTCACTGAACACTAAAACCAAATACCTCTGCCATACCCTGAAATACTAGCCACAACAATACCAAATAGAAAACATCAGCTGCATTTAATTTTTAGTGCAATTCAGGAAAAGTTTATTGTGGAAAGACAATTACAAGCCTAATGTGCTTAATGAGCTCTGGGAAAACTCTGACCCACAAAGTAGGTGCGAGCCAGTCTGAATTTTGACTCAGACTTCAGTGATTAATCATATGGTAAATCTGGTCACTAGCACTAATAATAGGCCTTGTCTTTGGATCTTTGTTGGTCAATGAAACAAGAGCATCTTCACACAGCGTCAGAACCTTCCCCTTTTGTTTTAATGGTGCCAGCAGGTCTACAATACAAGCAGTTAAAGCTAATGTGAGATCTTAAGTCTCTCTCTCAAATTGCATTCAAGTTTAAAGACCAAAAAACACCAAACCCCAAATCTAACCTTTTGGATACAGATAACTGGGAGTGTTTGGAAGAACATCACAAACATACAAATTAAAGTAAAGGACAGATGAAACTGTTTCCCAGGAATGATAACTTCTTACAGGTATAAAATAGAAGCAGAAGGTTCTCTCATACTAGGTTCATTGTAAAATGTTTGAGACAAATTGCCCTAGATTTTTATTCATTTGTTTTTTACAGCTTCATGCATTAGCGAAGGGTAGTAAGAAAGAAATCAAACATGTACACCCTTAGTGGCCTTTCTTTTGTTTTATGAACAACTTTTTATACTGGTTTTAAATTGATTTCACATTGAAGTTTTCACCATACATATTGTTTGCATATAAACACCTTTGGAAATCCAAGTGCAATTTGGACAAATCCTCTTATCTGGCTAACCTTAGTTGGGGAGTCCAGCCCCTAATGTTGATCATGCTTACTATGCGTAAAGCATATGTAGCTTTCAGAAAATAATTAATATATCTGGAAAGCTTGCAGTAGCAGTATCACAATAGCAGTCATTCTAAATTTGTAGGTATGAGTAAAAAAAAAAAAAAGTCTCTATCTAGGGCTTGATCCTCATTTACCCTTATGACCCTATTCTTCTATGCTGGGAGCGTGAAGGGTCTATAAAGTGAATATAAATTTCTGCATTAAAGGCATTCCAGTGTTGCCTTTGTAAGTAGGTAACATTACCACAATATTACCAAAATATTCTTTTATTTAAATTATATTTACACCTACTTCAAGGCCCTTTTACCTTGTTGTAGTGGCAAAGTATATCCAGTCCTATCAGACTTTGCTTGGATTTAGACTTATGAATCTCACTAATTTTCTTCCCATCAAGAAATAACCCCAATTAGTCCCCATGTAATTGAACAGGAACAGTTAACTGTAACTTTCTAATTTAGTGCTACACCATGCTCCCCATAAAAACTTTTACATTGACGGAGGTGACTACACATATTTCAATATTCTTTAAACTATGGAAAATTTTGGAAAGACTGTGATAACATTATTGATAAAGGCAAACTGTTTTTAAAGCTATCCATTACATACCATGAATCTGATGGTTTTTGCATCCTGATATCAAATGAAGACATAAGTAGAGGCCCATTTGTGCTAGAGAAAAGAGGACTCACTAACACGCATTAAGAGATCTGGAAAATGCTACAGTCAGATATTGCATTTTTGCACTACTCTGGCAGACAAAGTGGATTTAAAGCTTCCCTAAAGGAGCAGCTGAGGAGTAGAGCTAGCTCTACACCACCTCCTACTAGCCCCTTCCTCTCTGCAGTGGAGCCATCCTAGAGAGCAGGACAGAATACAGAGCCACTACAAATCTGCATAAGCTAGAGCAGCCTGGAAGCTGCTGTAAAATGCATCATGCGCTGAACATCCTCTGGCTCCCCACAAGATCAAAAGGGACTGGAGAGAGATGGTGTAATGTGATCATTGCCCTCTACTTCACACAGGACTAGCAGTAGACCTGAAAGTAGTCAAGACAATGCTCTGGTGCTCTATTAGACTCCCAACCCTCCATTCTGTTAGGCTTCAGAGCAGCCTAATCAGTGCCTAGGTAGTGTCTATTGTATCAGAGAAACACCGTTTAAGAATAATCTGAACATAATACAATATAAATAAAATAACTCTACAGTTTTATTTGAATTGATACTAATTGTGGGCCAGTTTTCTTCTATTTCTGTAAAAGGAACTGTAACCATGCCTTTGTGGGTCACAACTGAATATACCAAATTCAGGACAAACTGCTAAGATGTAGGGCGATACACCCCATAACTGGAGGTTATTTTCCCATGAGATATACCAAACCAGAAACAAAAGGAAACTTCTGTTTCACCATACTGGCTAACAAGAAGACATAAAAACAGTTTCCTTAGGTATTCCAGTCCTTGTATCACCCCCAAAATCACTAGACTTAAAGATGAGTGGTTCTTTACAACCAGTCTCCTCAAATAAGAGGTTCTTTTGATCCCAAAGAACCAACCACACATACCTAGGTCAATTTATAACTCCAATCTTACCCCAAAATCTCACTGATCCCAATCCTTTAGTATCTAAAATCTAAATGTTTATTTATAAAAAGAAAGGTGAGAGTTTAAACTGGTTAAAGGAATTAAACACATACAATAAATGCAAAGTTCTTGGTTCAGGCTTGTAGCAGTGATGGAATAAACTGCTGGTTTAAGTTAAGTCTCTGGCTGCTTCCAAATCATTGGAAGGACCTAAGTCCCTTGGTTAGAATGCTTCAATTAGTATAAGTTCATAGTCCAGAGGTTTGAGCAGGAAAGAGGCAAAATGGAGGTGTTTCCAGGGCCTTTTATAGCTTCTGCCATATATAGGGAAATCTGTTGTTTCAAAGAAAATCCTCAGCACAGGTAGTGGAAAATTACAGGTAAAAGATGGGAGTTTAGAGTCACATGGGCAAGTCACATGTCCATGCCTGATTTTGCCTAGTCACTGCAGGAGACCATTACCAGTACTTCAGGTGGGACGTCTACAGGAAAGTCTATTCAGTTTAGATGGGTGCCTCCCATGGTCCATTTTGAGTTGTGTCCTTTTGGTGGCCCACTCAATTTGAATAGTCCCTCCTAGATGTTCTGGCTAACTACCTTGTGGGCATTACCCCATGAGCAAATGTTTGAAATGCAGGTATAGAGACAATACTCATAACTTCAAATACAAAAATGATACATGCATACAAGTAGCGTAATCATAACTAGCAAATCATAACCTTTTCATACACATCTTACATGCCTCATTTTGTACAAGATTTGTTGCAAATAGATCAGTGGTTGCAACAATGAACTATGTGATCATATTTTAATCAGATAACATCACAGGAACAAATAGAAAAAATTATACCAATATTTTTTAAAAATTAAAATGCTAAATGAACAATTGTATGTGCTTCACTGTGGCCTAGGTTGACACATCAGTCCAGGAGCTGTATAAAAGAAGCAACTTCAGTGTCTTAAATTTCAGTGAAATTACAGATATATTCACTAATTAAAATTTCCTAATGCTCCGCAAATAAATGGTATCTTTAACTTATCCTGTTCTTATGCTCCAGGCACCACCAGTTCTTGTTGTCTTAAGAGGAGAGGTACAGTCTCCTGAGGCACTAATGGTGCTAGCAATGCGTAATTGCCATGTTATAATTTTCTGAGGAATAATTTTGCAGCAAAGATCTATTTCCTGATGACCATTTGGTCTGGAGGAGTGGGAAGAGTTGGAGGCATTAGAGGTGATAGACCAGAATATTTTCAAATGAGCCATGATGGATATAAAATCATTTGACCATAGATCATCAGTTTCAGATATACAATTCATCTTCCTTGGTTAATTGTTGTGCAGCAAAAATAGAATTTCAAACCATTACCATGCTTGGTAATATCAATAGCTGGCTTGGGACAGTTATTGATTGTTAATGTAATTAATAATTTTCTGCGGGTTTTGTATATACATGGGAATGTTTGGGAATTCTAATAAAAGTGACTGACCTCCCATTTTTTTGCTTCTTGACCTATTTTATGTCTTGCCAGATGCAGACTCCTTAAAGACTTTCATAGTCCTCTTCAGTCTCTTCAATTACTTCTTTCTCCTCCCTCTACGACTCTTTTCCATTTGACCTTCTGCTATTTCCTTCCGAATATTGCAGTAGTCCATACTTCTTATCCAATTAAAGATATGTAAATGGTACAGTAGAAGCAATTACCTAACAGCCCTCTATATTCCCTGAGATGACAGAGGCCAAAACCCCATTTACCCAGTTTGGCCAATTTATCCCAAATTTCCATAGGCAGCAGCTAAACTTCTCTATCATTGATTTCAGAACGTCAGTGTTTGTTATTTTTTTACTTTTAGTTCACAGACAATAGTAGTAGTAGACTATGCTTCCAAATTTAGAGAGAAACTAATTTTTAGAGTTCAGATATTATACTTAAGGGTCAAGGTTTATTTTTACTTCATAAAGACCACGTTATATAATCAGCAATCAAAGAATGCAAGATTATCACTTTTGCAAACTTTCCTGTGCCTATGATAATTAAACCAAAAAATTAGCTAAAGGCTCCAATGTGGAAAAAGATTGGTAGACTGTGGTCAAGACACATTTATGGATTTTTCCCTTAAGCTGCTTTTCTTGAGGAAGCTTTGATAAAGAACATGTGACATCAATTATCATTAGTTTTGTGTGGTTTCCGTGTTTGGAATTCTGACTTTAGAAGGCAGAGTTTCCATGCTAAATCTTTTAATATATAGCTTATATTTATGCTGCCAATCCACTCTCATTTTGATTTTGTCATCTGACATTGAAAGAGTAGATTTAGGTCAATTTATACATATAGGCTGCAGGCAGCAGCAATGATATTTCTTCCTCCAAGTAGGTTTGACAAGCTATTGTAACAGCTATAACAATATATTCTAAACAGTACATTAATAATGAACTTTTTATTATATCATCCTTTTTATTAACTCTGTAAAACTGAAGGACTATTTAAAATTGGGAGATGTGATACTGAAAACAAAGATTTTACTTACAAGTTAAATCCTCTGCAGAAAGCTCAGGCAACTAGGCAATTTTTCAACATCAAAGTCTCCCTTATTTGCTCACAGTATTCTATAGTACATCGATGTGAGCCAGCCTTTATAGACTATAATAAGAATTCAGCAGACAGACATGATTCATTGTTGAGATCTTTAAGTATGTGGATGAGTCACTGATAAGTGTGTATAAATTATGTTATGCTGACCAGATTTAGAGCATCAGCAACCAGAACTGAAAATTACAGGATGCAGTTGGGAGCAGAGGAGGAAGAACCTAAAATTTCTTACAACTGTGGAAGCCCATCTGACAATTCTTAGCAAGATTGGACAGTTCCTTTCTCTGAAAAATAATGAACTGTATAATTTATTTTACCTTAACAAGGATGGCTTTAGAGGTGATTTCAGCCTGACTTCTCACAGCTTTTATTTATTTCCACTGAGTTATGGATTCTCAGCACTTCTGAAAATGAGCTTCAAGATTTCTGAATTCCTTAGTTGTTCAGAACAATGCAAAACCTCCAGGTGATGCAGGAATGTTGGTATCTTCAGGACCCTGACTTTTACAGGGTGTGAGTCGAGGCCAAGGCCTTCAGTGGAGAGGACTTGGTCTAAGTACAGTTTAGAGGATCAAAGACAGGAGCAGCAGTTTTAGGATTAGGTTGAGGTTGAGGTCAATGAGCCCCACCAGGGCAGAGCCAAGTGCATCAGCCAAACTAAGGTTTGTGGGACAGAGGCAGGGACAGGAGTCAGGAGTGGAGCAGGGAACCAAGAACTGAGGCAGGGTGAGGAGTCAGGAGCAGAGGACCAGGACCAGGAAAGAGGCTATATATCAGGAGTAAGTTATCATGAGATTTCTGTAGCATATTTAAAGTTTTGGAGCTCAGGGTGTGCATCAGGGTCTGTTTGCAGCAGCAAGCCAGGGATCCACCTTGTTGCACAGACAGGCTCTAGATCTTTTCCCTAGGCCTTAAATATCATGCTTGGCCCAGTCATGGAATTCAGTAGGCTCCACCAGTCAAAACCTCTATTGGAAAGAGAGCTCATGGTGCTTGAGCCCATAAGCTGCTGTTCCCCACTTCACCAGAGCTGTCAAGTAATGCCTTATGCCCCTTTACAACAAGGGTTGTAAAAACTGTACAGTGTCTTCCCTTTTATAGTCTTTTTAGAAATAATTGCTAACTTGCTTCAAGAATTCTAATGCTACTTGTCAATCAGTCTCATATTTAGGTGTTCTTTACAAGTGCTTCTTTGAATAAACATGATATGGATAGCCCGTTCACTATTAATCAAACTATACTTTCACAGCTCATGGAACCTTTAGGGTGGCAGTGTGTGTTCTCTCAAGTCTTAAGGTTTTTATTACATATTGTTTTCTTGAGTGAAGATCTTAAGATTTTGTCTATTCTTTACATGGTATTTCTGTAGCAGGTTTAAACCTCAGAATGTGCTTGAGAAATAAAATAGTATAGGTGTATTTTGCAAATGGCATAAAATGAAAAAGTCCCATTTCCATGTGCTTTGTACTAGTAAACGTGCAACAAAACAGAATAGTCAGCTATTTGCAAGAGATGAGAAATATCAAGAACCATGAAACACAGTGGGGCAAATTCAGACTTGATGTGAGTAGTTAATGGAGATGCGCCTGTTTATACCAGGTCTGAATTGTAAATTTTGATCGTGGTTAATCAGAAGGTAGAGGTGTTACTAAAATCGTGATATTTCTGGAAAATACTTTTTGTTCAATTAGCTTTAAACTCCAGCTTCCACTTATGTTGATGCAAATATTGCAAAGAACCTAGTAGCAGGGGCAAAAGCTTCTAAAGCAGTCAAGAGAACCCAAATAGATTCTGATTTTTTTTTAATCTGAAACTTGCAGAACTTTTTTTTTATATATATTATGGGTAAAAAGGACTTCAGTTACCTTTTAAGTCAGCCCTTCTCATTGAAATTTAATGCAGCAGTAATGTTTTTGTGGGTCCTTCACAACCTAGTCCGTGGTTTCTTAAGATCCTATGCCTTTGCTGTCTCAGCCTCCATTTATGATTTAGGGTCAGGAGACCCTCCCCACAAGCAAAACTCTGACTGCTTGAATTGTCACTCATAGTAGGCTGTACAGATTCTCCATAAGCTGATTGTCCATTTCACTTAGCTGGCACCACTTGGAGACATGTCCCTCTATCTTCCTCCTCCCTCTCCTCCCTCATTTTTTGCTTTGTTATACATGTACCATACAACTTTAGTAGCAGGACTCATGCATATTAATTTCATGTCATTCTGCCCTCACCATCACAACCAATTTTACTTATGTTGTTGCACCTCTATGAAAAGCTGTTTCAAAGATCAGACATAGCATGTGACAATGCACCTGACAATGGCAAAAGGTTGAATCCTGTTAAAGGAGATAATCAAGGCACTCATTTTCCACCATTGAAGTCAATGAGAGCAGGATCAGTCCCATAATGCAGCTTTCTTGTGTGTCATGAATGAGAGTGATTGCAATCTACTTGGTGGCATAGCTTAGAGGTGTAGATTCTTATTTTTAAAGTGCAGCAGAAGCTTGCTGTGCCCTAGAAAGATAGGGATAAAGTAAAGATTGAGAGGTTAATTTGTCCTGTGTGGGATTGCTAAATACTTTTTTTTATGAAATTACCACTTAGAATTCTGAGGCATCCTTCAAAACAACCCCCAAATGGATGTTTTTTTAAGTTAATAAAATATTTCTTAACACTTACTTCAGGTAGGAAGTTTCCTGTGGGGAACAATGAATCTTCTTCAGGGGACAAAAACATGATCCAGTCCAGCATTAGACTTGACTCTTAGTTTCAGAGATTGATTAAGCATTCAGGCACAAAAGGAACCTGGTAACCTTTTCACTAGTTGCTATTGATGTCCTAAGTTTCAACAGTAAAATTAATCCTAAGGTACACATCATGTATAGTGAAACCCTGGAGCATATGAGTACTCTCCATTCCTACAAGAAATTCTAGTCTATCACTCTCCCACCACCCAGTGGCACAAGGATATGGACAGAGTATTTTTACAGTGGCACCACACCACACACCGGGACCACGTCTACACTATGCACCATTTCGGTGCGTTAAAATCGATTGCTCGGGGTTCAATATATCGCGTCTGGTTGAGACGGGGATATATCAAACCCCGAGCGCGCTTAGATCGATTCCGGAACTCCACCAAAACAAACGGAGTTCCGGATTCGACATGGCGAGCTGCGCACATCGATCCCACGCGGTGAAGACGGGTGAGTAAATCGATTTTAGATATTCGATTTCAGCTACGCTATTCTCGTAGCTGAAATTGCGTATCTAAAATCGATTTTCGCGCGTAGTCTAGACGGGGTCCAAGCCATAACTCACTTAGAGGAAAATAGACATGCTCATGAGAGAGAGAAGTGACAAAAGGGGAAAGAAAGGACACAACAGTCCAGCCAACAAGTTCTCCTCCAAGATTACACCTGTCACTTCTATGGGAAAATCTGCAGGGCAGGAATTGGGCTCCCCAGCCACTTAAAAACTCACCAATGAACCCTATTGGCAGACATCATTCTCGGATTGAGGGCTAGCCAAAGAAGAGGAGAAGGAAGATTTATAGTTGGCCAGGGCTGTTTGGGTTTTTTCTGATGCTTATTGAACAACCTAGCTCTTGTACTTAAATTTACACTCACCAGTTTAAAACTTTCCAAATGTTTTAACTTTCAAACTGTCACTTTCTGGATTGAATTTAACATCCCTGTCCTGACGTACAAGACACTTAATGGGTTTGGGGTAAACCTACCTGAGACAGTCTGTCCATTCATGAGTCATGACCCTCCAAGATGGTTGTACTCCACAGCCGTGCTGCAAACAAACCTGGCCTAAGAAAAGAGTATCAGAGAGATAGCTGTGTTAGTCTGAATCTGTAAAAGCAGCAGAGTCCTGTGGCACCTTATAGACTAACAGACGTATTGGAGCATGAGCTTTCATGGGTGAAAACACACTTCGTCGGATGCACCAGATAAGATAAGACTATGTGCTAGAGGCAAATTATTTTCAGTGGGAGGACCCCAGATGTGGAACTAACTTCCAGACAACATTAAACTGAACCTGACCCTATTAAGGTCTAAATGCACAATCCACCTCTTTGATAAAGCCATTCTTTGGCAATGACATCTTCAGACCAACCCACAGTGTGAGAAGAACTATAAGGACAGAAGACAGGATGAAGAAATGGAGGGAAGGAAGAGAAGAAAAAAAAAATTCACATCAGGAATAGGAAGGCTATTTGACTATTGCCATTTAGGGACATTCAGTGTTACCTTAATTGTTGTATGACCATGATACTGTAGTGACAAGTACCTTAGAAAAACCTAAGATAGCCTGGATGGAAGCTTCCAACAGTAATTTAAGACATAAGTTCAGTTTCAAGAGAGAGAAACTTTTGAGAGATGCTGAGTCTGGAATGCTATATATTGTCTGCCTGCACACTTCATAAATAAGGCCTGGCCTGTGGCTTAAAATGAGCAATCTTAGGGAACTTTCTGAAGAATAGGGTCTTCACTCAACTCCTGTCCCTCTTGGAAGAACTTGCGGTCTCTGATATATGAAGGTTTTGTCTTGTTAATAATTTATTGGGCACCATAAAGAAAACAATTCAATCAATCCATTGAAATAATAGCAATAAATAATGCTGCTGATTCTGTTTTTGAAGATACTGAGAAAAGCTTACATTTACAGAAATAATTTTTTGTCAAGGATATTTAAACAGAAACTAATACTTCCTTCCCATATACTAGCAGATTGATGTAGGTGCTTTCTCCTTCTTAGTCTGGCATCACTAGCTAGATTATTTAGTGAAGGTAAAAATTACAGTTCTGTATACTTATTGGTACAAAAGCATTTTCAGGAGGTTTTCTTTGGTTGTTTTTGTGATATATGCTATCTTTATTACTCCTCAGCAATATGTACCATGATTAAATTTACTTATTCTTTGTCTAGATTTTTGCTACTTGCTCCATGTAATAAAGTACTTTTCAATCCTCATGAAAGCCTTCTGCCAGGTGCCGCCAGCAGCAACAAGGCCCAGGTTCAGTATCTAGGGGTTCCTTTTTCACCACTACACAAAACCAGTTCAAGCACCCACCCAGTGACCTGGGACAATTACACACCTCCCCTGGGTGCCTCTGAGAGGCAATACTTCCCCTCTCACAAGCATGGAGTCTTAGTCTAGCAAAAAACTTTTCATAAAATGAGGAAAGTAACTCAGCATTAATTTGGGAAAACACCACAACTAAGGTTCATAAACCTAAACCATGAGCAAAAGACTAACCCCCAGGTAAGTTGGGCAGTGTCCTGTCCCCTCAGGCTTAATGTGCCCATCCCTCAACTCACAGTTGATGTCCTTGGACAGTGCAGCCCCAGACTTCAGAGGTTCATCTGCCGAGTTCACCTCCCATGCTGAGTGGAAGGGGTGGGGGTTAAGGAGGCACCTTACATGCTCTGCTACTTGAGCACTCACTCACTGCCATGCCTCTCTGTGGGGCTCTGCTCTGGCCTTCTCCACCAGCCACGCTGCTGGCCACTCACCAAGATGTCTTCAGGGCCCACCACTTAACACAGCTATAAGTAATTTGAACTGTTAATGGGGGCACCTCACTGTTAGTGCACACTGGGCAGTCTCTTGCAATAGAGACACTGTCCTAAAGTAGATCTAATACTTAGACCCAGCTATCAGTGATTTCAGCTCTGCAGCATAGAACAAGACTCTTAATTGAGTCTAAATGAGCTCTTTTATTATGCTGTGGAGATAGAAGGGGTCAAATGGTGTCTAGGACACTTAAACAGGACCAACCACCAGGTACAAGTACCACTCCCCAGCCTCAACTCATTGGGCTTTGGAACCCATGTCCCCTGCCCAGCGAGTGCCGTTCAGTTGAGGGTGAGTCTCTCTATCAGGGTATACCAAGTACGGTTCTGTTGCCCTCGATTCACACAACAAGGATAACAACGCTTTATTACTCCTGTCCCAATAACAAGGAGAATGGGGATCCAACACCAGTCACAAGTGATAATTTGGGCAAGCAATCCCATCGTGCTGAGCACCTAGGTAGGATGTGTGTGCCCATGAAAACAAGATCAGCTCCTGAAGTCCTTTTCCACAGCTCACCACTAGATGTCATGGGAGAGCTCATTCAGACTCTGCTTACATCCTCCCTCAAGCCAGAATTTGTCATCCCAACAAATCACACTCCATATTATACTAAATTCGTTTCCCACAAAGAGCCTCAGGAAACCAACTATGGCTTCCACAAGCCTATAAACTAAGTGTATTGGTTCTTCACTAGCCACCCCAGGTGCATCATAAGTTAACCGGCTTACTAACCTTATAACCCTGTCCTGCCTATTGATAGGGGGTGATGCAGGGGCAGAGGGGACAGCTTCTTGGGCAAGTGATGGTTTATTTGAGGATCCTTTGGCTATGGGCATAGGCCCCTACATCGCTGATTCCAAGGCTTCCAGGACCCCTTCCACCTGTGGGTCTCCACTCTCCAATAACCTAGATGTGTCATTGCAGGGTGGTCTCATTGGTGGCACGGGTGTACCAGCAATAGGCCTAAATATTCCCGCTATGGGGTTTAGGGCTGAAGAAGTGGTGATCTCCTTTGGTTCAACTGATTGAGACCAAAATATCGTTTCCATTCTAAGATACACCATGGTAGTGTCTTCCTCCTCAGACCCACTCTCAGATGTGCTGAATAGGGGTAGGTTTAAAGCCTACAAAACAGGATTCTGCATCAGGTGGATTTATTCAAGTGAAAATCAAATAGGTTACAGAAACTGATTTTGACCTCACCACCTCCACCCCTTCAACTGAAACTGGGCAGAATTTATTGGAATGTACCCTTCAGTGTCCTCTGTTCCATTTTCAGATTGATATAAGACAGCAATTACACAGCCCCAGAAGCTATTTTTTTTAAATTAATCCTATTCTGAAATTGGATTAGCATAATGGCATTCTGTGACCTATAGGTGGAGAGTAAAAGTGAAAATAAGATGCTGTTTTACATGCTGTGTTTGGAAAACTTGCTCCATCAAACATACTTGGAGCACAAAAGCTGCCTACTTGCATGCATGCAGTGACAGCCTACATGGTGATCATATCCTTGTGGTTGGGAGGAGATTAATTGGCATAGCACTGCACCCTCTGCAAGTACCCAAACAGATTGTGTTGGAACATACATTTCTAAAGCCTTTACACTGAACATAAAAAGTGCTGTATTTGTGTCTTCTAGGAGTGACTGTACTACAAATAGGGTATCATTTAACCAAAACAGTTAAACCATAAGACAAAGCAACCAGTAGAGGGAGTGACCAAATTAAAAATGCAATCAAACTAAATTAAGCTACTTTGCTGTGATGTATTACAGTTAAAATATTTCACAAAGGCAAATTAGGTATGAATAATAGAACTGAATATCTTAACCAGGATAGTGTTTTACATAACTTTGTGTATATGACATAGATACAATCACATTTCCACACAACAGGGGAAGAAGTCATTTGAATAGCCAGTTCCACTCAAAATACAGCTTTATTAAAAACAAGGATTAAGAATTATGTATTTTTCTTTCAGATGTTAGCATGATATGGCTGGAATAACTCAGTTTTATTGTTTTTCACTGTAGTGTGTGATACAGCACATCTGCTAAGTGCACTTGTTCCCCATTCAAATTCAGATCCCATTCATGACCCTCATCTTCAAAGCCCACAATAGGTAAGGGCCCAAATATATGGAGGACCATTTCTCTTTCTGGACCATCCAGAGACTATTATGATCAGAGAAGCTGAAAACAAATGTAACCAGAGATGGTGACAAAGACACATGGAGGTAGGGTACCCATCTGTGGAACTCATTGCTCCTATCAGGATGAACTTTCATCCTTCCATCAGTAACAGTGAATCTTCCCTCTATTCCAATGGAAAAACACACACAACCTATGCATCTAAACCCACTAAAGATAGAGCAGAAAACTTTTGTCTTTAACCAGGATGATATTGAAGCTTAAAGACTCCTGTATTGATGCATAGAAAAGTTAATTTGCTAGAAGAAGAATACTTATGCTTTGCTCATAGATTTACTATGTTGTCAAAAAAATTTCTCAGAATATATTTCAAATCCTATGGATTAAGATCTAGGTGTTGCATATCCTGTAAAAGATGGGTATAGCATTCCAAAGCCTCACCACTGGATGCTATGTCACTACTGAAGGAGATTCATAGATTGTAGGGCTGGAAGGGACCTTGAGAGGTCATCGAGTCCAGTCCCCTGCCCTCATGGCAGGACCAAATACTGTCTAGACCATCCCTGATAGACATTTATCTAACCTACTTTTAAATATCTCCAGAGATGGAGATTCCACA
>NC_133783.1:29024180-29049235 GCF_003597395.2 Chelonoidis abingdonii
TACAAATTCCCGCCCCTGACTTTAAACAATCCAGTTCTCTGATTGGTCCTCTGGTCAGGTGTTCGGTTACCCTTTTCAGGTAAAAGAAACTTAACCCTTACTTACCTATCCATTTATGACACCCCCCTAGTAGCTTTTTCAACCTTCTGAAATAAAAAGTTGTCTGCAATGCAGTCCAAGAACTTCTTGGATAGTCTCTGTCCCGCTGTGTTATTTTCCCAACATATATCTGGATAGTTGAAGTCCTCCATCACCACCAAATATTGGGATTTGGATGGTTTTGTTAGTTGTTTAAAAAAAGCCTCATCCACCTCTTCCACCTGGTTAGGTTGCCTGTAGTAGACTCCTAGCATGACATCACCCTTGTTTTTTACCCCTTTTAGCCTAACCCAGAGACTCTCAACACTTCTGAGATGGAAGAGTACTACAATTTGTGCTGTTTTTAATATGAAAACTGGCACATTCCAATTCTATTCAAGAATGTTGTTGGGAGTTCAACAATAGGTGGTGCTGCTGGGATTGACAACTGAAGAAAATAATATGAAATTATTCTGATAAAGAAATAAATAAATGTAATAAAGGAGCCTTTTATGAAGGGTGCTGGCCCACTCTTAGAGACATAGGGGATAGTTGCTGCTAGAGTGTAATTTAGAGCAACTTTGGGGGTTGCTCTATCCAGGGCAGGAGCTAAGCCACCCCCCAGGATTGGAGAGATGCAAATTGCTTCCCTTTTTTAGTCTCAGTAGCTCCTCAGAGGTGTATTCTTGCATCAGCTCAATCAATGCAGATTCCCAATTGGTCCGAGTGATGTGAGGCGCTGCCTTCCTCACAAGCTTGGCTCAAACAGCAAGTGAATAGATTCTGCTGTAATGTACCTGTACCACCTTCTGCTACTTTAAAGCCTATTAAAAGCAGCTCCCACAAGCACCAACCCAGAAACAGCAGTTAAGGAAAAAATGGCAAAGTAACAGGTTTGCTTGCAACACTGAGCTGAGAGCTGATAAGGACCACAAAGGTTTTCCATACCTGGAGGCTGTGATAACCAGGCCCAAGAGGAGGAGTTGTTGCTGGTTTTGGAGCCTAACATGTCATTCTAGCATGTCTGCATGTCACTGGGACTGTCCAGATATGTACATGGAGTTTGGATAGTCTGAATGTTCAGAGGAAGGGTCTTAGCTACAGATGATTGGTTTCCAGCGGCAGGAGCAGATGCAGCTCCCTCTGCAGTGCTCTGTAACAGAAGAAGAGAAGAAACAAAAAACTCAGGGCCCATTGGTCTGAGGAGGGTGGAATAAGTAGAGTCTTCCACTCCTGGGGGTCAGGGATGCTCCTGAAAAGTATTACATACCCATCTGCAGAAATAGGCTTGACTCACTCTTGCTTTCTTCACATGGGTACCAGGTGGATTAATAAGTATGAAACTTGACAGTGCAGTGTTATATTATGTGCTGAGTATTACTATGCATGACTTCAGCTGTTCCTGCATATGACCTCTATCATTTAAAAAAAAAACAAAACAAAAAACAAATCTGTTGCTAATGTTTAAATTAGAAAAATTACACCAAGACAAAAGCAAATGGTTACCTTGTTATATATATTTGATAAAAAAAGCAGAATCCCTTTGTTCACAAAATATTGATTTAATTGCACAGCTCTAATAGTTGGAGGAATAGTTAATATAGCTGTGTGTGTAAGCACTCCAGCATCAGCTCTACATCTGTATCTATTCAGATCTATGTGTTTAGAAGTATTCAACTTAAAACAGATTCTGCACAGATGGCTTCTTTAATTTTGAAATTTAGACAATCATTTTGGGTTTTTTTAGGAGTCTCAGATTAATATAAAACTGGAGATCTGATCCTTATATAATATTGCATATAATCTCAGTTTTAAATAATAGAGGCCATTGTATCTTACTTTAGAACACTTTTACATTTAGAATTTAATTGTCCCTATCTATAAAAAAATCAAATGCTAGTTGTAATAAGTTTTTTGTGTAGTTGTTTCTTGCGTGGTTTCTTTTAAAATATAATTGGTTCTGAGAGTTCTGCAAACTTTATGGTTTTGTGTTTAAAAAAAATATACATAAATTTCCTCCAGAAGTATTCTTAAAGATATTTGTTTCTGCAATAATTATGATGGACGTTTACATGTTGTGTCCTTACAGATAGGAGGAAGCATACCCTTTGGCCTACTTACTAAGCTTCAATCTCCTAAAAGCTAAATGTATCTATTATTTTAAGTTACCATTGTGAAAATGGCCAGGTGTGGAAACCTAAGGGAATGCAGAGGAATTATAGTAACTGCCTGAGAAAATGTTTGGCAGGGAATTGAATCAAATGTTTAGTCACACCTTACTGCTTTTTAATATGTTCGTGCCCTACATTTTACCACTGAAGGCTTACTTTGTTCATAACTTTTAAATACTTGTAAAGAAGTAGCCCTTTTTCAGGTGAACTTTAAAGTTCTGTAAACTTTATAACCATAGCACACGGCTAACCAAAGACAGGCAATATAATGCCTGAGGAAAGCAAGAGATTTCTAAGGGCTTGTCTACATTATCAACTGGATTGACAGGCAGAAATCGATCCAGCGGAGGTCGATTTATTGTGTCAAGTCTAGACGTGATAAATCAACCACTGAGGACTCTCCCGTTGACTCCACCAGGGTTAGAGGTGCAGGCGGAGTTGACGGGAAAGCATCAGCTGTCAACTTACCACAGTGAAGACACCATGTTAGTAGATCTAAGTACGTCGACTTCCGCTATGTTATTCACATAGCTGAAGTTATGTATCTCCCCCTTTCCTCCCCCTCCCCCCGATCCCTGTGTAGACCAGGCCTAAGTTTAGAAGACTGACTGAAGTGAACATTATTGGAGGACTATTTCATGGCAGGAGGTAGGTCTGGATCCAGTGTATGTATCGCAAACATTTTATGGTTTGGATAGAGAAAACTCATATGGTGAATGCTGTGGTTTTAACAACCATATTTTGGGCCTATAAAATAACCAACTATAATAGTTAATTTTAACCCCCACACACAAATTGCTAGTTGGTAGTGCAACTTAAGTCCCCTAAAACCTCTTATACAAACACACAGGGCCACCACCAAACAAGTAAAAACAGAAGGATATTCTAGAGGGTAGCAATGGAAATAAAAACTAGCAGCAGATGACTGACTATGGCTTCCAGGAATACAGAGAGAGAAAATAGTTCACAGAAAGTACTGACTGACCTCAACTATCTTTTACCTCCTTGCCCTTTTCAATTTGTTTTTTTTCCCCAGTTTTCTGTTTCTCTTCTCTCATATCCTTTTTCAGCTCAGAGTAGAACCAACAGAAATGAAGGGTATTGGCAACTAAAGTCATTGTAATCCTTTTCAAAACAGGCCATGTTTATAGGCAGGAAATACAGAAAATGATTACTTTTCACACCTTACTGTAGTATTAAAATATGTAATTAGCTATCTCATGATCATCTAGTAATAAGTAATTCATAACAATACAACAATGATAAATGAATAAGAAAAGAAAATGGCAAATGTCTAGAGCATTGTAGAAGCAATGCAACAACAAACTGTATGAATTTATAGCAAATAGATCAGGTCATACAAATTAAATATCTTTTTTAATCTTTCCATTTAGTGGGATCTGCTGCCCGGAATGGTTGTGCAGGATATGAGAGTTCTGGCAGCTTTGGTCTTGAGCTGTGTTCCAGAGTTAGGGTCCAACAGGCCTCTCTTTTTTGACTCTCGTTATATAGTTAAAATGAGAGTCCTTATCTATACCGTAACCAATTATTTTACTTAAAGCATGACTATACAATAAATCTAACCACTCGTAACCCCCTTAATGGGCTAAAAAATTTCTCTAGCAACAGCAAAACCTTTTAATTTCTTCTTATCAACAAAAGCAACTTTTAACAAAAATTCACAGTCAACCAGTAAGAAAACTGCAGAAACTTAAGATTAGCTTGTCCATACTCACTTCTATTCCTGTGAATCTGTGATTTTACTGAATCTATCCCTGTTAGTAATGATGCAGCTAGTATTCTGTTCTGCCTGAGCCAAGGCCATATTTTCCTGACTCTCTCGTTTTTATTTCCGATATATGGTGGCTGAGCATACAAGGTGGCTGCAGGTTATGATAAGTCCATACACAAGATAGCTGTGGGTCATGTGAAAATTTATGGTTCCATGTATACTCCTAGCAAAACTATGCCAAGTTTAGAAGGATTTTTAACCCCCTTTCTAAGATGCTGAGCATGGCCAGAAAACAAGTTAGATTATGGAAGACTGGCAGAATTTAGTCAGCAATAGTTTTCTTTCAGACTGGCTATTCTTAATCTTCCCATATCTCTTGTAGGGTGGCCAACTTTCTAATTGCACAAATCAAACACCCCTGCCCCCCCCTTACTCGAGGCCCTGTCCCTGCCCTGCCACTTCTGAGAGGGCCTGCCCCCACTCACTCCATCCTCTCTCTCTCTGTTGCTCGCTCCCCCACCCTCATTCACTTTCACTAGGCTAGGGTAGGGGGATAGAGTGTGGAAGGGGGGTGAGGGCTCTGGCTGGGAGTGCAGGATCTGGGGTGGGGCTGAGAGTTTCAGAGTATGGGAGGGGCTGCTGGCTCTAGCTGGGGTGTGGGTTCTGGGGTGGGGCCAGGAATGAAGGCTTAGGGGTGCAGGAGGAGGCTGGAGCAAGGTGTTGGGGAGGTCCAGGAGGGGGGTCAGGGCTGAGGCAAGGTGTTGGTGGTGGTGCGGGGGGGCGGGCTCCAGGAGGGAGTTTGGGTGTAGGAAGGGACTCCAGGGTGGGGCAATGGGTTGGGGTGTGGGACAGGGTTAGGGGTGTGGGATCCTGGCTGCGCTTACTGCAACTCCCAGGAAATGGCCGCAAGGTCCTTGCAGCCCCTAGGCACATGGGTGGCCAGGGAGGCTCAGCATGCTGCCCCTGCACCAGCAGGTGCCGCCCCACAAGCTCCCCATTGGTCATGGTTCCCGGCCAATGTGAGCTGCGGATCTGGCACTAGGGCAGTGGCAGTGGCACTAGGGGCTGCAGGGACCTGGTGGCCGCTTCCAGGAGCCTTGCAGAACCAGGGCAGGGAGCCTGCCTTAGCTCCCTCCCCGCCTGCACCACCAACTGGACTTTAACCAGCCCAGTTGGCACCAGAGTCCCTTTTCAACTGGGCATTCTGGTTGAAAACTGGATGCCTGGCAACTCTAATTCCTTGTCTACATCCAGCACTGTACATAACTTTTAAAAAGCTATTCTCACTATTCAGTTCACATGCCACATAATGACCTTCATCCTTCCAGTTAAGTCAGTCTGGAACTCAGTGTACAGGCTACTAACAAAATTCCTTAATTGTCTGGAGGGGTTGCTTTTGAGTAATATCAGGCATTTCCCCCAAATTATTCCAGCTTTTTCTGGCTTATACAAGAACTTCGACTGTTTCCTCATGGGCTACCTGGACCTTGGGTCTGAGCATGCATACCAACAACTTCCCTATCTCAGAGCAAGCAGGCATAGAGTAGGTTGGACCTTGGCTCCACACCCTCTACCTTCCAATGCACTAGCCAGCACAGCTAAATCCATACAGAGAAGTGATAATTTAGTAATAATAAAGTCTGGTAGCAAATTACTACCCCTCCTCCCGAGCAAGGAAAAAGAAGCCAATAGTGAGAACTACGAATCCAATCACAGTTTCTGCATGACACTTGACTGAGCCACATTTTTCAATGTTAAGAACAAGATGATTTTTCATAGCAGCCTCTATATGTTGTACACTATTCCCAATTCATGCTGTTGAAGTATATCTACTTCCAATCCAAGTAGTTCTCTTGTCTTCACTGAGAAGAACTTAGGTTGAGTGTTGCAGTGCTGTGTAAACCGCAAAGCAACACAGGATTGCTCCAAGCATGATATGTTTCTCACTGCTCTCTCTACTGTATGACATGCTGAAACAATGTAACTAGATAGGGGATCTCTGGCAAGCTGTTTATGTATGTGGCATCATTAATATAAAATATATCACAGGAGCTATTGCTGCTGTTGAATCAGGATTTGAATGATTTTTAAATGGAAATAAGTTACCCTATTTTTTTCTCAATGTTGGCTTTACTATGGCTATTTCTATTTCTAGGTACAAGTCATTTTGCCAGCAAAAACTACTGCTCAGCTACAGAAACTTCAAGAAATGACAACTAAGCCGCAAGTAACTCTACATGCCTTGTGAAACTGTCCCACCAGGCAAATTTCACTGGTTTCATAAATTCTGTTCTTTGGATGAGTGTATGCAATTCCCACTAAAGTTAATGGAAGTCCTGTGGACACATTCAAGGGTAGAATGTGTATGTTTCTAGATATATATGTCCCATTTTTCACATAGTTCTGGTTTTAACATAAAGTTTATAGCCTACTTGGGATCAAAAAGAATACACTAATCGGTATGTTCATATCTTGGTATATGAGGGTTTGATGCCACAAATGTCCATGGCCCTTTACAAACATATGGAAATCAACATCCCCTTGCCCCCGGCCTATAATTTTGCGCCTCCATCAAGTTGCTGAATCCAAATTGCATCTAACTCAGAAATGAGGCTGAAGTCCTTTTTAAAATGTGGATCAGACCCTATAAAACAATGACTTTAGTGAGAGTTGTGCTCTAACACCCAGTGCATGAAAATCTGAATGTACCCTACACTTATTACACTATATAATCTATTTGTGGTTTCTTTGGGATTTGGGAGCTATGTCCAGCCACTTTAAGAACTGAACTATTATCATCTGAGGTTTAGAACGCTTCCCTTTTGAATTGTGATCTATAGTAGACTTGTTTTCTTTTTAAATGTGCACCAACACTCTTGAACTAACTGTTTGCACCATAGTGGAAAATAGGCAATTTCTGCTGTTTAACTCTCAACTTGAATTAATAGTTTTGCATTTCAGAGTCTTGGTTTGGGGCTAGTTTTCTTGTGGCTTCACTTTTCAAAGATTTATTGTGATCAAAGCAACACAGAAACAACCACACTGAACCTAGCCAGTATATCACCAACAAAACTAGTTTCCACATAACTCATTCTGTTTTTCCCTTAAATCAAATTACAGTGGTTAACCTTATTGTGTGGTTTGCATGGTTGCAGGAGGCCTAAAAGCAAACTTCATCACCCAACAAATTCATGAAAATCCAATCACAAATGTACAGAACTGAAACCAGCTAGAGAAAGTTGAGCACGGGAGGTTGTTTGCCTTTGAACAGAACACAGCTGGCAGCCTTAGTTTAATGATTCATCTTAACAATTACCATGGAAAATTAAAAGATTTGGTTTGAATATAAAAGGAGCCTCACAGCATTTGATGTTTCCTTCTAAAGCAATACCAATTAATATAAATTTCAACCACAGTGAGAACCGCTAAAATACTGGCTCAGGTCTGAGACTGGTGATGTGAACTGAGCAAAATTAAAATCTGTGGTGTTTGTTAGCCATAATGAGAAGGAAGCATTGACTTCAGAGTTTTTTATAATGGTGTGTATTCTTCTTCAACTGATATACTTTCATCCCAAATGTGGGAAACTAATTTAGACTTCAAGAGCCAATTTCTGCTGTCAGCTCTGCTGGTGTAAATCCAATATAAGTCATTTTGCAGATCAGTACACCATCACTAATATCAGCAGAGTTACTCTGAGTAACAGCAGAATTTGGTATGAAATTGTCTATTTTTTTGCTGTAAACTCTGATTTTTGTCTACAGAAATGACATATCCAATTTGTCCATCCTTTTGCAGGCAGAAAAACTTCCTCCAATATTGCCCTTAAAAATGTGTATTAATGTGATTAACAGAAGTTGAAAACTTGCCCCCCTTTATATATATTAAAAAGGGGGGATGGTGGGAGGGAAACTAATTTGGACTAAAACAAGTCTCATTATAATCTACTTCCTATCTTAAAGATAATCTATCAAGGAAGTTTTGATGGAGCCGCTGAATCTGGCTTTTAGTTGCCATTCTTTAAATAAATGTGGACAGATACTGTGATATCTTATCCAAAAAGTGATAACTAGGTATTCAGCATTTGAAATTACTTCTGAATTAATGGCTGTAGGTGGGGGGGGGGGGTGAGCAAGTGTGATATCCATTTTAACGATGATAATGTATCCCTTTTATCAGTCTGTTCTGCAGCATGAAAGAAAACCCATTTCAGCGTAATCATACATCCTACCATCTTTAACACAAGGCCTCAGCTATCTGCTGCTAATTTTCCCAAAGCACTAAGGCATGTTTCTGATCCAAAATCCCTAGGTTCTATGTAGAGTTATTAATAATCATGGGGTGGGGAGGAGCAGAGTCAGAAAAATTGTCTAACGGACAAAATTACCTGCTTTTTCAAACATCATGCTTGGAAATAGCTTCACTGGTTTTGCTAACACATTTTTCAAAAGGGGAAAAAATGCTATATCTACCTGAAGCAGAGACCAAGTAAGGAAAATTTTTATCAGAACCATTAAAGATTGGCAAAGTTTCATAAGCAATTATAAACAAGGGACTATAAAGAGAAGTGTTTCGCAACTTTTACTGGCTGAGCAAAGTTGAGGCCCTGCAGTCAACTCAATGTCATTTATCTGTCCATTCTAATGTGTCAGCTTTTGAACACCACATCCAATTCACTCCAAAATGTAAGGGAATGTTCTAGGCATCAGTAAACAGAACCCTATTAATTTTTGTGGAAATTGGAAAACCAGAAAAGACTGATTTCCCCTACTAAGACCCACAGAGTGGCTATTTGGAACTGCAGGCGGAGGCATCTCTTACATCCCCTGGTGCTGCATATACATCGGGGCAACAGCTTAATATGCTATTCTGTCACTGGGTGTACAGCTTGGCCTACGTAAACACTGAAGTGTATGCGTTCAACTCTCTAGTAAAGGAGTTGCTACCTGTGTGTGTGTGTGAGAGAAAGAGAAAGGGAGAAAGGGCAATGAGTGCAGTGAAAAGAACACTTTGTACTTTGCCCAATATCTAGACACTTCAGAACTTTGAAAACTAAAATCACTAAGAAAAAAATCCCTTTTTATAGCCTACAGTCTAGCTGAAAGTGATTTCTGTAATGAAAATTCTTGCCCACCCAGTGCACAGAGCAAATGCAGACTGTCTCTTGAAATAACTACCGTACCGTGCTATTTTCAATAATGTTTAGCTCAGATGTAGTTAAGGAAGCCCACTAAGCACAGCAGGCAGATATAAAAAGAAATGCTCTTTTTGCATTTTGTGTCTGGGTGGCTTTTTTACTCCTTTCTCTGTTTGCACGGCTGCCTACCAAGGAAATAAATCCCCTGTTCAGGAAAGCATTTAAGCAAATGCTTACGTTCAGCCCCATTCCCAACAACTGTTGATCAGATACATAACTTTAAGCCTGTGAGCGATTCTGTTGCCTTAAACAGATTTAAGCGTGCACTTTAAGGTGAAATCATATTACTTTTATTTCTTGTAGCTAGTGGCTAACCTACTTTTTGAACTCACTGACTTCAATAACAGAGAATTATTGTTGATCTTTTTTCAAATTGCATAATTTGATGGTTCTTAGTACATTATGAATACAGGAAATGTCCTCCCTTCCCTTCCCTTTTTTTTTGGATGAATAGGAGGAGGTGATTTTTGTCCTGACAGGATGATAATCGAACAATGAGTATCACAGTATAATTTGATAGTAGCTTGACATTTTTATTTTAAATGGTTTTTTTTATCTTCAATTCTAGATCAGGTTCACCCTGGCCTCCCCTAGCTGCAGATCGTGAGTGTTATTGCCTCCCCTTTGGGCAATGGCTCACCTATATTAGGGTCCAGTTTTACACCCCTTACTCATGCAGGTAGTACATTACTCACATGAATGGGTCCATTGATATCAGTGGAACTACTTGCATGAATAAATATTACAGGATCAAGGGGAATGGCTAAGTTTTTAGTTTAACTTGCAGTCCAAGCAGGTAATTTGTTTGGATGCTGAAACTATTTAGCAATGTTTTTACACACAGTGTACATCTAGTTGCTCAGATGTCTATTCAGGGGGATTTTGGGGACACCTGTGTGTGACTGATATTTCAATCTGCTGTATCTTTTAAACAGAACTCTCATAAATTCAAATACTATCTATTTATGCAAATTAAATTTAAAATCTTATACACTTCCCTCAGACAAATTTGTTCATTTTCACCCCATTCCCCAATTTTCCTGGCATTGCCTTTATGGTAACATGACTAACTAAATACTAAAACTGAGGTGTCATTGGTGCAAGACTGTCAAGAAATCTTATAATGTATCTCTTCTAGTTCAAAATGCCGTAAGAATGGTTTCTCCTCTTGGTGTTCCCAAGCTGTAAACATGTGGTTTTCTTCTTGTGGTTTACTTTGCAGATTAAAACCATGTGGTTGTAGTGGGAAATGCCATGAGAAGTATTTTTCTCATGATATTCTGTCAAAAAAGTGAGAGCATAGGCTGAGCATTAAGCAAGTGGATGTCAAACAGATTCTCTCTTTATGATTCGCTTATCTCACTGTGGCATCTTAGGAGAATGGTTCTCTTTCAACAATAGATCAATTTTAAGGATTTGGGCCTCAATCCTTCATTGTCATCCAAGCAAGCATATTGCTCTATCTATACACAACTTCATTGAAATCTGTACAGGATGATGATACAGGATCAGGACTTCAGACTTTTTTTTTTTAAGGGAGATTTTTTTCAATATGAGTGATGTATCATTTTCCTCAAGCATGTGGTCTCTTCATTAGTCAAATTATACTGTACACTAAATATATTGTTTATTTCCTGGATATATATCTGGTGGTTAGAAACTGTGCATGAATGTTTCATTTGCAGCCAGGCACAATTTTCATAAATATCTAAAGTGACTGAAGAAGGGAATAAGGATCTTAAAAGTCATGTAGGAGCCTAAGTCTCAGACTTTGTATGTTACTTGGGTGCTTAGTAGCCTATACAACTCTTGAAAAGTTTACACTGAGCCTCTTACAGCAACAAAAGAGAATGACAATAGTGTTTCAAAATGCCAGGAACAGACCCATAATCAGAAATAATGGTTCTTTATCAAAACCACTAAATATGAGTTGGCAAACTTGTGCAATGCTACTTTGACAGTTGCTCATGCTATATTGTCTATGTATTTATTATTTTCTTTCTTTTCCTACTGTTCCTCAGTAATTCAGGGGAGACTTCCACCCAGGATTTTTTGTCATGGCTTGGTAATCTTTAAATATGTTTTTTTCAATATATACATACTATCTATGCACCACTCTATGGCTCAGCTATTTAAAAACACTTAGGCTTTGTGGAGCTCAGCATTGCAACACCTAACTGATTTAGGAGCCTACATCTCATTTTCAAATTATGGCACTTAGGAGCCCAAGTGCCTACATCCCATTTGAAAATGAGTTTGAAGTTCCTAAATCAATTAGGTGTTGCAATGCTGAGCACAGGGTGACTGTGTCTAACACATGTGATTTACAGTATACCATGGGGGAAGAGTCATCCAGTGTCTTTTGAGTGCTAGGCTTTTAACTCTTTGATCAAGAAAAGCCCACAAATAAATTAGCATAGAGATTGTTTGACAAATGAAAGGAGTGAGAAAAGAAAAACAGTCTGCCACTTGATCTTTCAGATTGTTTGTTTGCTACTTCTGAGTTGTAAATTGGTGGAAACAAGGCAAAGAAAGTAATAGGCTAGCAGCATTGTCCAGCCTTAAGAGAATGAACACTCTCATAGCACTACTATGCTTCATTAATCCAACTAGGAAATGAGTTTTATTCACACTGATTGCAAAACAAAGGGTTGCTGCTACACTTTGAAGTTTGTGAGCATGAGAACTGTATCTGTCTTTGTTGCTAGAGGGGGTAGTGTATATCAGTTGTTCTCAACCAGGGGTACACATACCTCTTAGGGTACACAGAAGTCTTCCGGGGGTACATCAACTCATCTAGATATTTCCCTAGTTTTACAACAGGCTACATAAAAAGCAGTAGTGAAGTCAGTACAAACTAAATTTTCATACAGATGACTTGTTTATACTGCTCTATACACTATACACCGGGGGGTTCTCAAACTGGGGGTCGGGACCCCTCAGGGGAGTCACAGACTTATTACATGGGGGGTCGTGAGGTGTCAACCTCCACCCCAAACCCCACTTTGCCTCCCTCATTTATAATGGTGTTAAATATGTAAAAAAGTGTTTTTAATTTAAAAGGGGGGGGGTGTTGCACACAGCAGCTTGCTCTGTGAAAGAGGTCACCAGTACAATAGTTTGAGAATCACTGCTATACACTGAAATGAATACAATATTTATATTCCAATTGATTTATTTTATAATTACTTTTTCATTTTTACCATAAAAGCAATTTTTCAGTAGTAGTGTGCTCTGACACTTTTGTATTTTTATTTCTGATTTTGGAAGTAAGTAGTTTTTAAGTGAGGTGTAACTTGGGGGTACACAAGACAAATCAGACTCTTAAAAGGGGCACAGTACTCTGGAAATGTTGAGAGCCACTAGTGTATACCATAACATACTAGTACAAACTATTGGTGAGACACCATGGGGAAACATAAACAGCCTATGTGTATGTATCCCATAGGCCTAATAGGGAGATATCTCTTCAAGAGACCCATTTGGGGGGTGGTAGGACTGGAGTGAGCTGTGTCTGGTTCATTGTTGCTAGGCAGATTTGGCACTCCACATCCAGAAGGTTCTGAAATTGGGTGTGGTATTTTTGGATATGCGCCAGTAGAGTTCCCTGTTGCTGGGGTCAGTCTCCATGAGGGCAAGCAGTCAGGACAGCTGCATTACAAAGGGCCATGTGCCCGGTGTGAGTTTGGAGAAGCTGAGTCCAGGAGCAGAAAGCAGGCTGTTGTCCTTAATGCTGAAGCATTTTGCAGCAGGGTTTTGTTTAAATCTATACACTTCGCTGAGTGATTGGTTAATCAGTTAGGTGACTGGCTAGCAGTGATGTCAGCAGAAGGAGAGTCTGCATGGATTCCAGCTGAAGATGCCTACAAGCAAGTGGAGGGAAGATGATGTTTTAGACTCAGCAACCTGTATGGATTTGGTGATCAAAGACTCTAACTGAGACTTAGGTGAACCAAACCTAAGCTTTTGGGAACTCTGTGGGGACTGAACAGTTCAGATTTTATAAAGTTATTTAATTAAATTAATTTCTTTAGTTCCTTTTGGGACTTGAATATGGGGAAGTTGACCCTGTGCAATCCTTGCTGAAAGTCAACTCTGGTTCTCTGGCTACTTTCTATGGGAGCTGGGGTTTTTTAAGGCACTGGAGAAGGGCAATGAAGTGATCTCTAACCCTCCCAAAGGTTACAGGTAGAGCACAGTCTTACCAGCATGACCCTGTACAGATTTCCTTGCTTATTAGCAGGGAAGATGTAGAACATATGCTCTACCTTGTTCTTTCAAGGTAGTCCAGAAGAGAAATATTTTTAATCCCCATCATCCTTCTCAGGTGCTTCTGTTGTACCTCTTTTCTGTCATTATGTCTTAAATAGAAAGAACCGCTAAAGGGCCACTGTAAAACTGATTCCATTGGTGCTCTGTCAATCAGCAACAGAAAGGCTTGAAATGCAAGAGGGCGCACCAGAACACTTATTCATATGTTGAGCACATTGCATTTAAAAAGACTCGGGGCCAGAGCATGCTTCTCTTGAATTTGGCAGGAATTTTACTATTGAAGTCAACAAAAGCAGAACTGGGCCCTTAGTTTTATTTAATGTGCCAGTTACTTTCTGCGTAGTATATCAGTGGATCTCATAGGATATACTACACATGTTTAATATAATGCTAATTGAACCCATCACATGACAGATAAAAGCACGGCTTTTTATTGTGCAGTCTTTCATTGTCAAGTTAGCATTTGTATGTTTAAAAAAAAAATTGCAGCCATAAAATTCAAGAACCTTTACATTGGAAGTGAGTGACTGGCACATTTGTTAATATTTATAATATTGCATGATCGTTTCTGGATCATGACATCATCAGCAGGTTTTATGTATTATTTCCCCCTTTGTTCTTTGCACACTGAAATGCATTCACAACCCCAGGCTGCAAGTTGTATTCTGAATATTTCAGTAGTTATGTGCAAAGTGACTTTCATATTGTCATTTCATATAGTTTTGTCCTTTTAGACAGAGTTTTGATACAGTGAATGCTAAAAGATAGTTTTGCCCAGGAATCCATCCTTGCCAATATTTTATGTTACAGATTTGTAAATTCCAAACATAATGTGTATTCTCTTTTCATACATTTAAATTCTGAAGCTTATTACAAAGTATAAAATTGGCAATGTGGAAAGCACAGAATAATATAATTGGAATCTTTTATTAAGCTTCTTTTTACATTGTACCTTCAATTTTACTCGTCAGACATGGCCTCCCCTTCTTGTTCCTTCTGCTCTATTCTTTATAAAGAGGGTTTTTCTTTTTGTTTTAAATTAATTATTACTATAACTACTTAAACCAAAAACAAATTAAAGATAAAAATGATTTCCACACTGTACCTTAGATTCAGTATATTTCTTTGTAGATTTATAAATTATATCATTTATATAGTTTGTAAGTCTTCCTGGTGGCATGCAGTAGAGTTCAGTGCCAACAGTTAAAAAGAGTTACTTACCAAGGAAACTCTTGTTCTTTGAGGCTCTGAACTAGCTTTCACAGAAGTCAGTTTTTATGAACTTCAGTAGGAGCAGCTGAAGTTCAGACCCTGAATGTATTGCCTTCACAGCACCACACTGTAGGAGCTGCAAGCCAATCCATGTAGCCACAGAACCTTTCTGTGCAACAGATATCACCAAGGGGCGTATATATGACATGTCTCTTGAACTCCACATTCCATAGACTGAGTGTATAATAGCTTTAACACCAGAAGCCTTATATGGCTCTCAGCTCCAAAGCAGAGGAAGGAGGATGTTTCTATGGGTATGTCTACACTATGGGATTATACCAATTTTACAGAAACAGCTGGCCATGGAAGGGTCTCTCTAATCTAAGGGGTGGCAGCATACTGTCAATATGGTGTGGCTTGGGCGCCTACCCCATGGATCCCTGCCCGCCATAACGGGACCCTAGGGCCATAGGCAACTAGTCTAAATTAGAGCTTCCTTCAGGCTACTGTTACTTACACCAAGGAACTGACCTAATGCACAGAAGAATTAAAACCATCTTTGTATCCCCATGTCCTACGACGCACTCTGTTCTCCTTGGCCATAGCCAGGTATTGTGGCCAACAAATCTAAAAATACATACATAGAAATGTGCTAAATAGGAAGAATTATTTTGAAATGCTAAAAGCATGCTTCTAGGAACAGTAATTATATATGTGTCTCCGTTTTACAGTGAAATACATGAGTGATTCCAGAAATTCAGATTGCACATATGAAGCCATATTGTGAGGTCAGTTACATTTGAAGTGAGGTCAATTACACTGGGGTATATTCTTAGGGTTAGGTTAACAAAGGACCTTAGGCACTGCAATGCCAAGAGTCACCAGTGCTAACCTTTAGATACTTAGAAAATTACTGGAATTCACAAAGTCTGGGGTTAGGTGGTCAAGCTCCCTATAAAATGAATAGTGAGAGATGGATCCCTAAGAATGGGATTCACAAAAGTCAGCCATGTGAGTGGGCAGCCACCTAAACAAGCTAGTGGGAGATGCCCAGGAGAGGGGTGAGTCCTAAGGCCCATCCTATTCATGAAATTTGATGTCTATATCTGCATGGGATTCTGAGCTCTGAACCCTCTCTTGGAGTCAGGTGTCTAAGGCGTTCCTTGCAACACACTGAGAGGGAAAGAGGAGGACCTTCCTCAAAAGTTTTAGCCTAGTGGGTAGGCCACTCACCTGGGATGTGGGAAACCCCCAGTTCAAATCCCTCCTCTGCTTAATAAGGAGAAGAAATTTGAATAGGGATCTGTCACATGTCAGATAAATGCCCTAACCATTGGGCTATGGGCTTGTCTGATGTGAGGATACCTTGATCGCTCTTGTTGAAGCTGTTCCACTTTGGATAAATAACTGAGGGTACGTCTACACTACCTGCTGGATCAACGGGTCGTGATCGATCTATCAAGGATTGATTTATTGCATCTAGTGTCGACATGATAAAATCGACCCCCCGATCGCTCTGCCGTTAATTCCAGAACTCCACCGCGGCAAGAGGCGGAAGCAGAGTCGACAGGGGAGTGGCAGCAGTCAACTAGCCACCGTCCTCCCAGCCAGATAAATCGACCTAAGATACGCTGACTTCAGCTACGCTATTTGCGTAGCTGAAGTTGCGTATCTTAGGCTGACCCCTCCCTCCCCAGTGTAGACCTAGCCTTGGACCCAAACCCACAAAGGGACTTGGGTGTTGCACTTTTAGGCACCTAGAAAATCACTGGAACAACAAGGGGATCAACAAATCCTGAGCTAGTTGCCTAGCTCCCTATAAAATGAATGGGGAGAAACAGTTGCTTTAGAACTCAGTCCACGAAAGCAAGCTGCCTAAACTAGCCAATGGGAGATGCCCAGGAGAGGAGTGTGTTCTAAGCACAGCCCCTCTCACAGAGTTCAGTGCCTACCTCCAGGCTTCAGGGAGGCAATATTTCTGCTTCCAAGCCACAGCAGGGAGTCAAGCAGTTTGGTGCCTAAGGTGTTTCTTGTGAGTAAGAGTTAGGCAGCTGCCTTGCTCCACACAAAATGGCAAGTGGTAGTGATGGTGGTAGTGGAGGAGGAACAGTTAGACCTGTGGTTAGGATACTCGGCCACGGTGTGGGATCCTATCCTCAGCCCACTAGGAGGGGGGGTTGACAGTAACAGTAACGTAACACATTTCAGTAACGTAGCCTTGAGATTACAAGACAGAGACTGTGGCAAGATCTGCATTAGAGAGGAAAGATGAAAAGAGCACTAGGTGCCAGATTTGCCACCTGCGAATATAGTGGCAGTACTGGATTGAATAAGAGCCTAAGACCACAAATTAGACTTGCAAGGATTGGACAAACACCTCTAAGAGAAGGTGTGTGAAGGTGATAAGGAAAATATCCAAAGGAACTTCTGGCTTTCAGTGTCACTTCCATTGAACCTAAGCCAATTCACATTCTTATATTGGTCAGACACTGTGAAACACAGATAAAGAAGCGATCACTAGCGCATGAACTGATAGCTTATCAATTTCTTTGGTTGTAAAATATATGAATTATAGAGACAGGATTTAAAAGATTCCTTTTTTGCTCATTGAAAATATATACATGCATTTAACATACTAGCTCCATAATATGACATGGAATTTTGACATTAAGAACTATTTATGTATCCCTTATCAGACACACGCTTATGTTAAAGCAACTTAATGGCAGCTATAATACCTGTAATTTCTGTAACTAACATAGAATTAGGTACTGAACTATAATTATCAATTCTCTGGAGGAGACAGCCTTGAGGAAAAAGGAAGTAAAGTGTGCAGCATATAAAATAATTAAACACATGCCTGGACAGTTCCCTGCAGATGTCATGGAATCTATCCATTTCTTTAATTTAATTTGCATATTACAAACAAAATTTTAACACACATTTATATTACAGAGGCATATATTGAATTTGAAAGTGTTCACCATGCTTCATAATTAAAATACAACGAGTCAGATTCTGATCTCAGTCTGCTGTAAATCTGGCATAACTTCAGTGTAACCAATGGAGTCATTAAGGGCTAGATTCACAAAGGGACTTCAGTGACTCTCTGCCACTTAGGTGCCTAAATCCCAGAATCAGGAACCACTGGTATTCACAACCTCCCCACTCAGCTGCCGCCTAACTCACATGGCAACTCATTTTTTGCAGTAAAAGTTCCTTAGGCACCTATACTTCTGCCTCTAGACAGCCAGACGCCTAAGCCCCAGTGCAGTTCACAAACCAAAGAAAGATAAGAATTCTTCCACCTAACTGGCCATCCAGGCCCAATCCACTAAGTGAGCTCTGAGGAGTAGACAGGATTTGAACAAGGCTCTACCATTGCTCAGAAAAGTACCCTAACCACTAACTAAGCTAATGCAATATTCTGAGGTGGGTCTCCCTCAACCCTCTTTTATTGAAGCTGTTTCATTTATGATAAATTATAAGTCAGAAAGATGACACATGTATGAGAATGACTCCTATAGCCTGGTGGTTAACATACTCACCCAGGATGTGGAAATCCAGTATTCTACTCTATGTTACTGTAACTATAGTCTGGTTGTGAAGTTTTATTCCAAGTCCCCCATATTTATTTGTAAGAAGTAATGTCTCAGTTTGAGATGCTGGGCATTTTATAGTTTTAGTGGTTGAAGGATGTGTAAACCTTTGGATTTTTATCTGATAGCATCATGAATTCACCAATACTTACATATGCCATATTACATTTATATTACCTGCTATTTTTTTATCTTTATGAAAGAACATGACATGGATACCACATACCAGTCTAAAATGGCATAAAATTCATTCTTTCTGAATTCTTCAAAGGAAATATATATGTTTCAGGATGACTTGAAAATCTAAATTTTATGATTTTTTTGGTGAATTGAAAAAAAAAGGTGATACATACTGCTTTATTTTTTATTTTAAGCATTTTTAACATTTAATTTAAAAAAAATGAAGGAAATTTTGAACAAAGTCATTTTGAACTGAAATTAAAAATGTCAAAACAGACCATTTTAACCTTTTTCAAATCTTTTTTGCCTTTTTTAATATGAATAGTTTAGCAAAACTGACATGAATTTGTGAAATGTTTCAGTTGTAGCCAAATCTGCATATTTTTGCCAAAAATAAGTTTTGGCTAAAGGGACACATGGTTGTCATGGATTGCAAATAATATGGCAACAAGCATGTGCTCACTTTAAAAAAAAAAAAAAAAAAAAAAGAAACACCAGCTATTCCCCCAGGAGGATAAATGTTAATCCACCTCTTGTTCTCATGATAATGTGAAGACAGTTTGAAGAGCTGTCATCTACTTCATGTTGGCAGCAATACCATTCATACTTCAATTAGCATGGATCATTCAATTTTTTTTTGCTGAACTGCATATGTATTCTACGTTATTTTCTAAATAATTTTAAAAGACCAGTCCATCTGCCCCTCTAAGTCGTTCTTGGGGATCTCAGAGGAGCTCAGAGGCCAAGTCCCTAAAAAGTCACTTTAACACAGTTGTGTTACTGTCACCAAGACCAAAACAAAGCCAAAAAACCCCAACAGTCTCCACTTAGTATTCCCTAAGGATATTCGTCTCAAGTTAGCAACAATTCCAGTGTATCTTTGATTAAAGCATTGCAATTTGTTTCCCATACAACTTAACAGCAGCATAGTGCAAAGATCAATCCACAGGTTTTGAACTAAAACTCTTGAATTTGTTGACATTCTCTTTTTCAAAATTATGTAATGGCCACAGGTGGAAAATATCCAATCTGTGATCTAAGCTAGAAAGCAATGTGTCTACAATAACATGTTAGAAGAACAGTGTTTCTCAAGGTATTTTACCAATAGGCAAAGTAGTATTTTTTTCACTTTGGGCATTGATAGGTATGAAAATATTCTTTACAGTTTTTAGTATTGGATATACAATTAGTGGTATTAAAATAAAGAATAGAAAACTATTGGCATGTATTCACATCTCAAGTTCTTTTTTATGAACAGTTCACTGATGATATAATGAAGAATATGGTCAAAATTCTTCATTCAGGTACACAGTGGTATTTCTGTCAGAGGGGTAGCCATGTTAGTCTGGATCTGTAAAAGCACCGTGAGCTTTCGTGCGTGAATACATTAATCCCACGAAAGCTCATACTCCAAAACGTCTGTTAGTCTATAAGGTGCCACAGGACTCTTTGCTGCTTTTACAGTTGTATTTCTGAAGTCATTCTGTTGGAGTCAGTAGAGTCACTCCAGATTTACCCTGGAGAACAGAATTTGGCATATAGTGTAAAGTTAGGGAGGCGAGCCCTAGCTAAAATCTTTCTTGTTATTGTTATTTAAGGTTTGTGTGCATTCGTGCATGTGTGTATGTTAATTAAATGAATGCCAAATATTGCATATTACAAGAGGAAGATGGCTCTGGTTCTCTCATGTATTAGGGCCACATTATGCTCTCCTCTGGTACAAAGCAGCATAGCCAGCCATTGAAGTATCACCCTTATGTTGCGTGAGTTCCCCTGCCTCTCCTCTTCCTCCATACCCCAAAACTTAACAAATGCCACAGTTGGGACTTAAATTATTTGCAGGTCCTATAACACGTCACACATTTAGATTTGAATTAAACTGGTATATTTCCAATGATTTCAACAGAATTTCACCCACTTGATCCATCTCTGAATTTAGCTTCTCATGCCTATGGTATTAACATGTTTATACTGTGCTATAATTAGATTAGGTTGCAAAGAAACAAATGCTTTATCAAAAATTAGAATTGCCTTCCGGGAAATGATCTGACCAGCTGATTACACTGAGACTCCACAACTTAAAAGAGGATGAGGTGATTAGTGGTGAACCCTGCAGAATGTTTTAATTCTATTTTGTGGCCTTTGCCTTTATGAACTTTCAGAGTTATCTTGCGGAACTTACTTGTCTTGCTGCTAGAATACTTATCATTTATTGATTGTGTCCCCTAGATTAAAGGAGTTTCCACTAAGCAGAAGAATGCATTCTTGCCCAATTCCATATGGAATCACTTCTGCAGATTGTCCCATTTTCTGCATCTCTCCTCTGACTATTTGAGTTGCACCCACAGTGACTATCTCATCGACAGATGAGTATTTGGAACCAGGAAATAATTTTATGGATTATAGATCTCCACCAGGTTGGCCTTTAATGAGCTAATTTATTGTCCTCAAACTGCTATTAAAAGTTAGTCTTTTTCCTATTTTGACTAACAGAATTTTTTTTTGGACCAGTTGCTTCAGTTAATTCCTCTTAAGACATTTTATTAATAAAAGGGGAGAACTGATTAAATATTTAGACAAAGGAAAGATCATAAATATAGTAACAATAGATTTTAAGATCTATTTACACTAATAAAGTTTTGCATGAATCTGTGTAGCACACCTTACTACACGTGAAGATATAAAAGTACTATTAAAAGTTGAACCAGAAATAAGATCAAATAGTCATGATATTTTAAATTCAAGCCTGTCACATTCATTGTCTCTTTCCCTATATCAGTCTCCAAGTGCCACGGAGTATCAAATTCCCTTCCCATCTCTTTTGGACTGGAAAACATGGTATAATGTGTGTGGGCTAGAACCAATCCCTGTCATACTAGGGAAATTATGGACTTGGATCCAAATTGTACACTCTAGACTCGTCTTATTACTATCAACTTCAGTTGAAAGGCTTTGATCCTTGGCTGTGGCTGAGCAGTCCACAGAAAGTGCTTTGAATCACCTTTGATTTATTTTAAAATTCTATGGTAAAAATGAGAAAGTAAGCAATTTTTCAGTAGTAGTGTGCTGTGACACTTTTATATGTTCGTGTCTCATTTTGTAAGCAAGTAGTTTTTAAGTGAAGTGAAACCTGAGAGTACACAAGACAAATCAGACTCCTGAAAGGGCTACAGTAGCCCAAGGGACCAGTGATTGCTGTGGTGGAAGAGAGACCTGGTCATGTCCTGTTTCCCCTTAGCCCTGATCCCCTAAGTCACTATTACATTTAATGAATAGGACTGTATGTACTCTGTCTTGCTGGGAGAAGTCCAGCTTGCTGCTGTTTGAAGACATAATGGGGAACTTATCCTGACTCCATAATTCAATCATGTTTTAACTACCTAGTGTAAACTCAGTAAGGAAAAGTATTTCCTGCTTAATAGAAGTAATTTTCAAAGGCTATGGCCACAGACCTGGGCTCTGGATGAACTGCACTTGGTGATGGCTACATAAGGGGGAAATATGGCTGTATGCCAGATTTATGTCACTTTAAATATAACTGCAATTTACACCCATTATAAGGCCCCTTTACAAGAGCAGTATAAAGGAGCCTTAGGGGATGTGTACACTGCAGCTGGGAGGTGTGATTCCCAGCACAGGTAAATAGACACTTGCTAGCTCACTCTCTTAAGCCAGGCTGCTAAAAATAGCAGTGTGGACATTGTGGCATGCACTCCCCCACCCCGCTGGGTCCAAACTCGCTTGGTGAGCCCAAGCCGCCATGTGAACCACAAGGTCCATGCTGCTGTTGGGTCTATCCATGCTGTGCATCACACCTCCCAGGGTAGATATACCCTCTATGCAGAGCTGCAGTGTCAACAAGAGGGGTGTGACTCGTACAGTGCTCTAATATGTTGCGCTCTAACTGAGCTGTGCACCTCCTGCTGGTGTGAACCAAAAGGTATCTAGTGCACACAGCACACATTAGGGATCTTTCAGTTCATGCCAGCAGGTCGATGTGGGACAGGCAGAGCAGGACATATTAGAATATGTGAGAGTCCATACCCCACTAGTTTGCACTGCAACGCTGTGTAGACATGCCCTAGTCTAAATGAGAACCAGGGCCTTAGTCTTTATCTAAGCAGCTATTGTGTTGGGGTTCTTTCCTTTTTCAGGATGTCCAGGTGGTCAGAGATCTGTGTCAGAAAAGGAGACCATATTTTCTTATGCCTGGGCTCCACTGGAGGGGGCGGGAGTTGAACTAAGATTTGCAACTTCAGCTACGTGACGAAGTATCTTAGTTCGACTTATCTGACCGTCCTCAGGGCAATGAGTCAACTTCTGCGGCTCCCCCATTGACTCTGCTTACTCCTCCTGCTGAAGTGGAGTACAGGCGTCGATTCAGGGATCGATTTATCACATCTAGATGAGATGCAATAAATCAATCCCTGATACATTGAACACGACCCGCCGATTCGGCGGGTAGGATAGACATACCCTTAGTCTTTTGTTTAGTTATTGTCACATAGCCACAAGATCAGTGCTATGCCCTCAACTTTGGAAGTCTCTTGGAGGTACCATTCAATGTGCCAGACCCTTAAGTCATGTCACACTTCCTTCAGGGAAGGCACATGGCCTCATCGCCTCCTGCGACGGAACTCTGGGTTCAGCACTGCTGCTTCACACTGTGAGCTCTGTTCAGTGAATGCAACTGAAAGAGACTTCTGGTAGGGACTTGTACATTAGCATTTACTAGTCAACTGGAACATAGCATAGGAAGTCCTTAGGGTAGCATAGGAAACCAAAGGTTAAAGCACAGTCTATTCTGATCATTCCAGAGCAATCCACCAGAGCAATCTACAGTGAACTCCATTTCAGGCGCTCTCTCTCTTCCTTCCTTAGTCAGTTCCCAGATGAAATCCTAGACTCCTTCCAAAAGCCAGCTATTTATTCCCCCACCTCACACACCTCTTAATTCTTTGTTCTCAAGCTGGGGTCTCAGCTCAGCTTCTCTGCTGAGAGGCAGGGACATCCATGAGTCATTGGAGTTTGCATTGTCTTTCTGGCTCCCTTGTTGACCTGGGGTGGTTTCAACCACTTCATTACTGACTTTTCATTCTACCCAATAGGGATAGGTGACCTACTCACCCATGTGTCTTAGTCTTACCTGAGAGAAAACGTAATCTTTTCCCCCCACTGGGTAGCAATGTAACATATAGGGGAAACCGAGGCACACACAGGTCTCATAAAATAGTACAGAAAAACCTCATTTCACAATTACTTAACCACTAAACAAAATGTGTACAGGTATAATGATGCACTGTAGCTTGTGGATGTTATTGGAGTTTACGTGTTCACTAGTGCCATGTGTCTCCAGATGTCATTTATCAAAAACAGATGTTCTTTGTATCACTAAGGCTTGTAGCAATGTCTACTTAAAGTTAAACTGAGATCAACTGAAGCTAGAAAGGCATGCTTTGATTTAAATAAATCAAAGCACATCACAGCCCTAGTAATTAATAATCCAAGACTAGAGAAAACATAAACAGTAGCAGCCTTTTCAGAGAAGATTTTTAAATACTATATCAGGGTACACAGAATCTACTGGAATTAAGATCCCAAGGTCTGCTGGAGTGAGCAAACAGACTATATAAATGAAGAATGGGTATTCTTATTTATGACAGCTAATGGAAAGCAGTTCTTCACTTGAAGTATTGTGAGCATCAGATGCAAAAGCTCTGGCTAATGATATGAGAAAAGGTCTTGAGATGTAATTGTTACTTGCATCATGTATCAAGCAGAAGTATTAATTAACTTAGGCTCAAATAATTACAGCTAGTAGAGGAAAGAACATTGGTTTAAAAGTCAGACTTAAAATTATACTGAAAAAGGAAAGACAGTGCCTGATCGTTTTTCCATTGAAGTTAATGGGAGCTTTACCTTTGCCTTCAGTTGAAGTACATCTTATTCCCTTTCAGCGCTGCATCAGACAGTCTTGACATGGATAGATAAGACTAATAGAATGAGTAGAGTATTAATAATACACTAATAACATATTCATCTAACAAACACATCATCTTAACACTATTGTTCCAAAGATGTCGTACCAGATGGCCAGTGGGGCTCAATTTTCATAGCTGTATCTTCTTGGGAAGATGATGAAAGTCTGTGTACCCTTATGAGGCTCTGATGGCTAGTAAGGCACTGGTGAACAAAGTCAACAAGGAAATGGAAAGCTGCCAAAAATATTCATCTTTAGCTACTCAATTGCATGGGAAAGTCCTACTAAACTTTTCACCTCCTTCTCTTTGGGAGTCTACACAGCAATATTGTAAAACATCAAATTTCCAATGAAAAGACAATGTGGCTTAAAAGAAAAAAAAATCATCCTGAAAATGTTTCTTTGTGGTAAACCTAAAATAAGCATTTAGTTCTGTAAAGTATTTATGCGGGGCTAATTATTCAACATTTTCATAGTTGTGTATGTACTGGGGAGGTGGCAAGTATCAGAGGGGTAGCCGTGTTAGTCTGAATCTGTAAAAGCAGCAGAGAATCCTGTGGCACCTTATAGACTAACAGACGTTTTGGATCATGAGCTTTCGTGGGTGAATACCCACTTCGTCAGATGAATGTAG
>NC_133783.1:29064555-29069468 GCF_003597395.2 Chelonoidis abingdonii
CGGAAGAGAATCCCCCAACGAGAAGGAGTACGGCAAAAAAACTCGGTATTACCATATCGATTAGGGTTGAGGGCCCGGCAAATTGATGGTATTGCCTCCGGGTGGTAACCCACACGATGCACCACTGGACCACTCTGGACAGCAATCTGAACTCAGATGCAGTGGTAGTAAACAGCGAAGAAGCCACCGCGAACTTTTGAATTTCATTTCCTTGCCCACCGTGGAGCCTGATCACACGGGTGCGTGATGCCACACGTCCCAAATCCTAAAAAGAGCTCCAGCCATGGACGTATGGGAGATACGGAGCCTGATCCGCTGTAATGGGAGACAATCGTTTGACAGAGCTTCGTTACAGAAGACGAAATGCCAAGTTGAAAAAACTCTCCAGCTAACATGCTGCGGAACAAGGGTAACGAAAGCAAAGAATCAAATTGGACGCTCATGGAGGAGGAGTGGGTGAACTTAGGACTCCAGTATCCCACAGTCCACCAGCAGTCTCCCGAAAAATATTTACATTCTTGCTGACTCCAATGGCCTGTAGTTCAGCAATTGTCTGGCGTGGTTCAGGGTATAGCTCGACAATTTAACTCCGTCCCCAAATGAAAGAAAAGGGAAAAAAATTGTTTTCTTGACTCTTTCATGTTTACCGCTATGTCTACTGAAGCGCTGGAGACGTGATGCGTGCGCAGTGAAGAGCAGGTATCTCGCTCTTACCTCCTTCCTGGTGGCAGATGCAGTAGGACTGCAGCCATCCTTCGGTCATCAGCCCAGGAGTGCTCCGGCTGCCTCCAGGTGAGGGCGCCCAGGGCACCTGGTAAAATAGGAATGATTCCTGTCATTTCAGTAGAATGGTACAGAATGGCTGGTAACGTCCTCATCATAGGCAACTGGGCTGAGCTTCCATCAGCCCCTCCCTTTTCCTGTGTACAAGAAAAGATCTGTACTTCCGGACTATCACAGCAACTGGAAGCTGCTTCCCCCAGTTTTATTAACTAACAGTCAACGTTCTCTATTCCGCATTCTTTAGAAGTTCATGACTACACAATGTGGGCGGGACACTTCCATGGTAGCCAGCCCAGGACACGGTTTGGGGAGGAGAAGCAACCGGGTGGGTTTGTTGCAGTGGCACCCCCATGAATGGCATGCAGCTCATTCATTTGCTGCGGGATCTGAACATGGAGCAGCTGCTGCTCTCGATACACTGTTCTCTAGACCACTGCCCATATTCCCTAGGACAGGACTTGAATTCTATTTCTAGAAACCAAAAAGGAGGGATTGACTCGGGAGTCTTATTCCCAGTTTTGCCTTTGCGCACCGGCCGACCTCACAGGGGCACTCATGATAGCAGCAGACAGTACAAGAACGAAGATACACATCAATCTTACTGCCAAATTATAATGCTAAGCAAGACGGGTACAGAAGTCGCTGATAACTGGAACTGTGACAATGATTTTTGCCCCATCAGGCACTGGGATTTCAACCCAGAATTCCAAGGGGCAGGGGAAACTGTGGGAACTATGGGATAGCTACAGAATAGCTACCCACAGTGCAACGCTCCGGAAATCAACGCTAGCCTCGGACCATGGACACACACTGCCGAATTAATGTGCTTAGTGTGGCCACGTGCACTCGACTTTATATAATCTGTTTTACAAAACCGGTTTATGTAAAATCGGAATAATCCCGTAGTGTAGACGTACCCATAGTTACAAAATTCATCATCCACTTAAGGCAAAATCCTTGTCTCTGCTGCAGGAATACAAGAAAGAGAGAGGTGGGTGCCAGTAACATCTTCTTTGAGCAGGCAGGATTCCAAGCCTAATAATCTGGAAGGGTCAGTTACTGGCTACAGTTCCAGTAACCTGGCCGTGGCCCTCTTGTATGTAGCAGTTTGCAGCGAGTGTTAAAAGAAAGAGGTGTCATTTCTGCTCCTATGCAGAGTAGCAGTGAAGTCCACTCCAGCTGCCTTGAGCCCTTTTGCCCTGTGACATAGTTGAGAAAATAGCTCTTGTAGCTCAGACAAGAAGAAAGTGAGATGCTTCCATATCATTTCAATTTTAAAATGGAAGTTTGTAAATTACTTTTCCTAGTGAACACATGGTACGCGTGTGGTCTTTCTTAAATGCCAAATTTCAGTGAGAATTTAGTTTAGCCAAATTCACATTTGATCACTTGCAATTTTGTAATTTTTCATGTTTAATGACCCTTGTTTTATCTCTCTCCTGCCCTGTTTTTTTCTTTTTTATCCTTGTTTTGTTTTGGTAATTTATTCCCCTCATCCCTAAATTTAAGCCCTTGCCCTGCTGTGAGCTCCAGGAGGGCAGGCCCTTGTGCCTAGATGGAAATCTCTTCTGCTAAGGGACACTTCTGTATTTATATCTATAAAACACCTTGCACACTTTTAACCACTTAAAAATAACAAATGATAATGGCCAAATCATCCCTGCCTGCATGAAAAGCTGCAAGAAGGACCTTTTTAATATGGAAATCTCAGTGCATTTAAGGAGTATTTGGTTTCTGTAGTAAAGGCCTGGGGTGGATCTGCTGGACCCAAGATGATCCATGTGGAGATCCTGTGCTCCGCCTTCAGCTGTGAACCCCAGCAGCACTGCTTCATTCCTTGCCAGTGCCAGTCCCACTAGATCGGAAGAGGTAGTTTTAAAACAGTTACATTCACTCCTTCATGGCCATTTCATGTTCCATGGTATATTTTATTGCTTTGTGTGCCCTTGCAGTTCCCCCTGCCCTAACCTAACAAACCGGGAATAGGGAAGTGTTTGTGTGGTTTGGTGATGAGGTCCCAGTTGCACATTGTAGAGAGTTAGCACACAGCTGTGATATCATAGGGTGGGGTGGTTACCTGCTCCTGCTCTTCGAGGCTAGAAACAGACCAGGAGAGGGCTGTGGCTGGGGCAAGAGCCCTGGGCTGATTGGGGAAAATTAGGCTCAGCTGGGGCCATGCCCCCATCAGGCCCAGCTGGCCCCTATAAAAGGCTGTGAGCCAGAGGCCAAGGTAGTCTCCCTCTGCCTGTAGAGGGAGAAGGGCCTGGCTGCAGGCAGCTAGAGGCAGGGTACCTGAGTGGAGCAGGGCTGGGGAAAGGCAGAGAAGCTGGGCAGCTCCAGCCTGGAAAGCCCCAGGCTGCGGCCTAACATAAGGCTAATAGGTACTGGGGGTTGCAGAGAGCAGCCCAGAGGTAGGCAAAGGCAGCAGGTCCAAACCCAACCTTGCCAGTAATGAGTAGGCTGATACTGCAGTCTGCCCCAGGGCATGGGGGCTAGATGATGACTGGCAGTAGCTTGATACTGAGGTGAGGTGGAGATAGTGGGTGGGGTTCCCTGGGGAGAGGAGACCCTGAGAGAAAGGGGTTACTGCCAGGGGGCAGCATACCAGCTAACAGGGCACTGGAGTCCAGAGAGGGACACAGGGGCCAAGCAGTAGTGGATCATCAGCCTGTAGAGGGCGCTTCTGGCTGGAAAATAAGCTAATTCCCTGAGATACCAGCAGGAGGCGCTGCAGGGGTGAGTCTGCATGCTTACACGTAATCATAACCATAATAGCAAAAGCTGGGATGCCATCACATAGCTGTGACAATATTGAACTAGCTCATAAAATCTGCAGTACCTACACATCTGTAAATAGCCTGCACATTGAATGGCAAAGTTGAGTTCACTTATACCTGATTAACTGAACTCCTCTAGTTGGTCCTTAGTGCTTTTTTAGAATTTCAGAGTACCTGCTGCTCCTATTGAATTCAATGAGAGCTGCAAGTTCTCACCACCTCTCAAAATCAAGCCATAGTGCCTGGAAATGCAAATGCTGGCAAGGAGTTATTGTTTACATAATTATATAGCATTCTCAATAATGCAGTGGGAGCTGCTTGTCAAAAATATAATAGGCCAAATTCATTTTCAGCAGGAAAAATGACCTGTATTTTACTGCCAAAATAACCCAGTTTTTCAGCCAGCAGTTAGCCATTTGCTTTCTGTGCAGAGAAACAATGGTATGTTAGCTCACATGCGGCTAGGTCAGCCTGTGCTGTGATCCTGTCAGCATCCATAAGGTAAGTGGGGTTTTACTAGTCTGGAGACTCAAGAAACCAGCTGTTCCTAGAAATGAAGTTGGTGCCTTAGTAGGTGGCACTCTGCCCTTTGAGTCGGTATTCAACTTGACTATTTGGTAGTCCTTGAATTGGGCAGAACCAGGAGTAGGGGTTAAGCCATAGCTCCATTTCTTGCTGTTGGCTAAAAATAGTTCAACTTTCCCCTCCTATATTGTTACTTTTTCTGAGGCATGCAATTCCTTTTTGCTTCTCTATTGTTCTGCCGCATGGTGTGGTGGGAGGTAGGGGGACCAATGTGGTGCTGGAGGTGACATCTTTTGGATGAAACATTAAACCAAAGACTTGAACACTTTTTCTCATAAAAAGTGCCATCACGTCTTTCATAAGCATACAGGGTCCTGGCCATATTTTTTTTCTCAAATAATTACATCATTGTATGTCTGCTTAAATCCCTGATGTTTCAGTTAAACATGGTACCACAAAATCTCATCCGTTTGCAGTGTCTGCTGCCAAAATATCACCCAGCTGAATGCTTAAAAGTGAAACTGACTGCATCAATTTTCATTGTCCATCATGAGAGAAATACACTAAGGCTTTGTCTACACTTACAGTTTTGCAGCGCTGGCCATTACAGCTGTGGTCGTACAGCTGTGTACGGCCAGCGCTGCAGTGTGTCCACACTGACAGCGACCAGCACTGCAGTGTGTCCACACTTGCACCAGTTGCAGCGCTGTTGTGAGTGGTGCATTGTGGGCAGCTATCCCACAGAGCACCTCGTCCCATTTTGTCGCTGTGGGTTGTGGGAAGGGGACGGAAGGGTGCGGGTCATTCCGCTTCCTGTTCCAACGACCC